>NC_037689.1:30183178-30275457 GCF_003255815.1 Theropithecus gelada
GGAAGGAAGGAAGGAAGGAAGGAAGGAAGGAAGGAAGGAAGGAAGGAAGGAAGGGAAAGGAAGGAAAGGAGGGAAGGAGGGAAGGAGGGAGGGAGGGAAAGAGGGAAGGAGGGAGGGAGGGAGGGAGGGAAGGAAGGAGAGAGAGAAAGAGAGAGAGATCAAGGAATGAAATAGAAAAAAATTATAAATCAAAGGGCATGTTATGTTCCAGGAATAACTGAAAAGAACAAGCAACACTGGAATATAGCTTCTGCTTCTGAACACCAAAGGGAAAACTTTAAATTTTCAGACATTCAGGTAAAAAAGGCAAGCTGATTATGAGGAATAAAATATAATTGCTACCAAATGTCTCTCTACTAAATTTAGTATGTGAAGCTAACAAAGCAATGTCTATGTAATTCTAAGGAAAATAAACTCTGTGTGAGTGGATGTGTCTTGTGGGGGGGTTGTGTGGGGGGCAGAGGGGAGGAAGTGCCATGCAATGGCAAAACCTAGCGATCCTATCGTAAACAGAAAACAAGAACAAATGGGCTAGTACAATATTCAGTGCCCAGATAAAATAAAGTAATACTTACAGAAGAAAAAAAAGTTGTCCAATCCAAGTGTACTTTAGATATAACTGTAGGTAAAATTTCTCATGCATAAACTTAAAGAAAACATGTGTTCATCCATAGACCCCTTTTTAAAAACAAAGATATGAAATAAATTTACAAAATTAAGCATAAAGTAGAAAAAAGAATCAGTAAAATTATTTTTCCATGTACATAAATATGAAACTAATATTAAAATAAGAATGATGGTTAGGAGGGAGGATTTGCTATGATAAAACTAAGAATTTTCAAATAACAATTTATTAGAAAAACTGGTAGGTGGAAGGAGTGGTGGAGAAAACCTATGAGTGTGACTTATCTTGAACTTTATATTAGAACATCAGTAAATAACAAAACAAATATAGAATTGAAAGAGTAACAGTTCCAACCTCATAATATCTTTTATAATATTTTCTTTATAATATTTTGGGGTCTCTTTTGTCTTCTTTTGCCTTCAAGTAATATTAAATTTTAAGCATTTATTTGAAACTAGTGTGCACAAAACTTCCAGGTGCTGGCCTGTGGCCAGTCATTTAAGTAGGTATTAGGAGAACAGTCTTGGCCTTGCTGTGTTAACACTTTTCTGCACGGTAAACCGTGGCTGTTTCTATGTGGTAAATCTGGAGTGATGGTTTGGTTTTACTTTTCTGTGCAGTTTGTTTTCTTAATTTTTAATGGACATGTATAGTTTCTATCAAAAATAAACAGTATACTTGGCTGGGTGCGGCGGCTCACGCCTATAATCCCAGCATTTTGGGAGGCCAAGGCAGGCAGATCACTTGAGGTAATGGGTTTGAGACCAGCCTGGCCAACATGGCAAAACCCCATCTCTACTAAAAATCCAAAAAATTAGCCAGGTGTGGTGGCACACAACTGTAATCCCCGCTACTTGGACGACTGAGGCAGGAGAATCTTCAAACTAGGAGACGGAGGTTGCAGTGAGCCAAGATTGAGCCACTGTGCTCCAGCCTGGGCAACAGAGTGAGTGAGACACCATCTCAAAAAAAGAAAATAGAGTGTACTTTTTAAAAAGTAAGGAAAATTGCCAAGTGTGTCTTTCAAAGAAGACATCTAAACACTATGCATGAAATAAGAAAAATAACTCTCCATTCAAATGTTACTAATTTATGCTTGGAAGTATTACTATAATTTGTTTGGAAACCCAATTATAAATACTAATTTGTTAGATGTGATTGCAATTAATTGGATTCCCAGGCAAATTATAGACATTGGCCATGGAAAATATAAAATTAGGAAAATGTAAAATTAGGAGAAAAGCAGAAACATGCATATTAAGGAAGTCACTTTTCTACAAGTACATACCCTCTTCTTTCAATTATAGTAATCTCTACTTATGTTTATCTTGGCTTCCTTCTTCCTGACCTGGCTCTTCTATTTATTTTGAAAACAAATGTATCACCTTGTATGAGTCAGCAACACTTCAGAATCTTGCTGCAATATTTCTAGAAGATCATGAGGCACATAAATAGCTCAAGAAGTTCACAAATCCCTAGAGAATTAGCGATGGTTCAGGTACCACATTTCAACTGATTTCTTTCCCTCTCCTACTTTCTGCATTTGTTAGTAGTGATTACCAAGAATGCCAATGCAATGTTGAGCCCACTAAACCATTTATATACTGATTTATAGACCAAACTGGCATTCTAGGTACTAGGAATTTAACGGTGAACAGGTGCAACTGTGAAAATGATGACCCACTATGCTTATAGTTTACATGTTTACTAACAAACAGGTAAAAATCATTAAACAGTTTAGTTTGCATTATAATAAAGGTAGACACAGGAAGTTACAGATATATGCACGAGATCAACAAATAATTAGACAAGGACAAAACTTTAAAGACAAGTCATCAATACTGATGATTTAAGCAGGTAAAAGTGATGTGGAAAACAGAAGAAAAAGAGAGAGGGAACAGAAACAAATACAGTCTGTCCCCTTCAGAGCATGACAAATACTTAAGTAAGATAACTGCTGTACAATTTGGGGGGCAAAATTAATTGGGCAACTGTCAGTTTCTTCAAAATATTAAAGGAGGATAAAATATTATCCTAAGCCTTAAATAAAGCTTCCAAAACACTTAGCACAGATCCTAGCACATAATAAAGGTGGCATCAGTGCTAGCCACCTTTATTAGCATCAGAATTAACATAGTTCTAGAAATTTTACAAGAAACAATAGGAATCCATATACTTAATTATAGATGGCCTACAATCCTCATGTAAATAATTTCTTTTGAAGAGGAACAAATTAGAAAGTTGTCAAATACAGTTGTTTACTCTGATTTATATTGTTCAGTTTCTTTGTTCATCTCATTTTACACTTTCAAGTTCTACAAACTCATCACATCTATCCAAGCTACAAGAAAAAAATATCCCATATTTTATCTCTTAGAGATATTCCTTGAAATTTCTTATTTCTTTGTTTATACACGACTATATTATACCACTTCTGGACTGGTTAAATCATCACAAAATGAGATAGAAACTAACTGATATGATTAGGCTTTGTGTCCCCACCCAAATCTCATCTTGAATTGTAGTCCCCACAAT
This sequence comes from Theropithecus gelada, assembly GCF_003255815.1. NCBI lineage: Eukaryota > Metazoa > Chordata > Mammalia > Primates > Cercopithecidae > Theropithecus > Theropithecus gelada. The sequence continues at coordinate 30,186,339 of NC_037689.1, forward strand.
CTCCATGTGTCAAAGAAGAGACTAGGTGAAAGTGATTGAATCATGGGGGCAGTTTCCCCCATGCTCTTCTTGTGATAGTGAGTGAGTTCTTACGAGATCTGGTGGTTTTATAAGGGACTCTTCCGCCTTCACTAAGCACTTCTCTTTCCTGCTGCCTTGTGAAGAAGATGCCTTGCTTCCCCGCTTCACTTTCTACCTTGATTGTAAGTTTCCTGAGGTCTCTCCAGCCATGCTGAACAGTGAGTCAATTAAACCTCTTTCCTTTATAAATTGCCCAGTCTCTGGCAGTTCTTTACAGCAGTATGAAAACAGACCAATACACTAATGTACATAGAACTTAAGTTTCCTCATTATGAACAAGTAAGGAAAAGTACAAATTCCATAAGTTAAAGGACTGGTTCCCAGGGGACATTAGGTAATATCTGGAGATACTTTTGTTCCTCACAACTGGAAGGAATATGTTATTGGCATCTAGTGGGTATGATCTGAGAGACCAAAATAGATGCCCCTTTATCAACTGAGAGGTACACTAAGGTTAAGGAAACCAAGTTACCTATGGGTAGAGGGTTTGGGGCTTGGTTGGCATGGCACATTTCTAAATTCCTACAGCTAAACTTGTTAACAATAGGAGCTATCAACTCTGATTTACAACCCAGACCTCTACAACTATGACTGGACAGAAGACTGGCCTTACAAAGATTATTTTCTGATAAGCAACTGCAGACCACAAGCCAGTTTTGGCTAGATTACAGAGGCTGTGCAAAAACTCTATGTCCTGTAGTTCACTTTTCAATGTAAAGAGCCAAGTTCCACTTCATTTTAATGCTAAAACCCCGTCCCAAAGTGAACATTGACTGTTATGTTATTATGAGGGTATTTTAAGAAAGTTAACCCAAGATTTAGCAGAAAAATGCCTGAGAAAGCTTCATCAGAGAGCCTTTCTCCACCACAGCAGTGGCCCTGCTCATTCCTCTCATCAAATAACAGCAATTTTGCCAGAGTTTCAGTAGGAAATCATTAGGCATCCACCTTACAGTCCTGATTTGTCTCCTTCTGACTTGTTTTTATTTCCTGTTCTTATAAGACTCTTTAAAGAGCACCCATGTTTCTTCAGTGAATAATATTTTTTAAAACCTACATTGACATGGTTAAATTCCCAGGACCCTTAGTTCTTTAGGGACGGACTAGGTGGCTGGTAACATCACTTACAAAAGTGTCTTAAGCTTGATGGAGCTTATGTTGGGAAACAAAGCTTATATGTTTTATTTTTAGCTTTTGATTCCATTTTTCCATGAACTTTCTGAAGTCTTCTTGTGTATGCAACCATGTTATTCAGACATTGGACAATAGGTAGCACAAGACAAGAAAACCTACAAGGACACAAATGAGATGAGCTCTAATTTTGCCAAAAAAATGATTTGACATAGTTTCAAATCCACAGTGCAAGGAAGGCTGATCCGAAGATAGCTCTGCAATTTTTCCAAGTTGTGGAGAGATTAAAGCTTGAGGCTGAGATGGCCAGATCTTGTGGGCAGACTATCAAGCAGGATGAAACTGCATGAAGAGAGAAACTTAGAGGGGTTTAAAGGGACCCTTTGATTTCTAGTTGAATACTGACTTTAATGTGCATGGCTTCAAACTGCATAAGTCTGGGGAAAGAATAACCAGACAGCAATAAAGGAAACCATTCTAGCAAAAACTCACATTTCAACCAGTCAGAGTGGAGAGAATGCACAATTCATGAAGCATTGGCTAGAGTCCTCAGAAGGATATCATCTTAGTAATGAGATTAATTGGGCCTAGTCTAAAGGCTACTCTAAACCCTCCCCCAAGAAAGCTGAAACGAAACCTCAAAATAAGAAAATGAATCTCAAAAGGAACTTAACTACATGCCAGAACAAAGTCTAAAACTTTCTAGAAAGATACAGCAAAATTCAACACACGAAAATTCGACATCCAATCAAAAATAATCCAGTGTGCAAAGAAGCAGGAAATTGTGGCACAGAAAATGAGAAAAAAGGGATCTACAGAAGCAGGACCAGAAATTATAGAGATGGTATAATTAACAGCAAAGGACATTTAAGAACTAATATAAATATGCTCCATATGCCCAGGAATGTAGAGGAAAACATGGACATAGGGAGGACAGGAATGAAAGATACAGAACAAAGCTGCATAGAAATTCCAGAAGTAAAAAACAAAGAAACGAAAAATATGGGAGGTTCCAAGATGGCTGAATAGAACAGCTCCAGTCTGCAGCTCCCAGCATGAGTGATGCAGAAGACGGGTGATTTCTGCATTTCCAACTGAGGTACTGGGTTCATCTCACTGGGGCTTGTCAGACAGTGAGTGCAGCCCAGGGAGCAGGGTGGGGCCTCGCCTTACCTGGGAAGCACAAGGGGTCACGGAATTCCCTTTCCTAGCAAAGGGAAGCCATGACAGATGGTACGTACCTGGAAAATTGGGACACTCCTACCCTAATACTGAGGTTTTCCAATGGCCATAGTAAACAGCACACCAAGAGATTATATACCGTGACTGGCTCAGAGGGTCCCATGCCCACGGAGCCTCGCCCACTGCTAGCACAGCAGTCTGAGATTGAACTGCAAGGCAGCAGCGAGGCCTGGGGAGAGGCGTCCGCCATTGCTGAGGCTTGAATAGGTAAACAAAGCAGCTGGGAAGCTCGAACTGGGTGGAGCCCACCACAGCTCAAAGAGGCCTGCCTGCCTCTGTAGACTCCACCTCTGGGGGCAGGACATAGCTGAACAAAAGGCAGCAGAAACTTTTGCAGACTTAAATGTCCCTGTCTGACAGCTTCGAAGAGAGTACTGGTTCTCCTGGCACAGAGTTTGAGATTTGAGAACAGACAGATTGCCTTCTCAAGTGGGTCCCTGACCCCCGAGTAGCCTAACTGGGAAATAGTTCCCAGTAGGGGCCGATTGACACCTCATACAGCCAGGTGCCCCTCTGAGATGAAGCTTCCAGAGGAAGGATCAGGCAGCAACATCTGCTGTTCTGCAATATTTGCTGTTCTGCAGTCTCCGCTGGTGATATCCAGGCAAACAGCATCTGGAGTGGACCTCCAGCAAACTCCAACAGACCTGCAGCTGAGAGTCCTGACAGTTAGAAGGAAAACTAACCAACAGAAAGGACATCCACACCAAAACCCCATCTGTGCATCACCATCATCAAAGACCAAAGGTAGATAAAACCATAAAGATGGGGAGAAACCATAGCAGAAAAGCTGAAAATTTTAAAAATCAGAGTGCCTCTTCTCCTCCAAAGGAACACAGCTCCTCACCAACAATGGAACAAAGCTGGACGGAGAATGACTTCCACGAGTTGAGAGAAGAAGGCTTCAGACGCTGGGTAATAACAAACTTCTCTGAGCAAAAGGAGGATGTTCAAACCCATCGCAAAGAAGCTAAAAACCTTTAAAAAATATTAGACAAATGGCTAACTAGAATAAACAGTGTAGAGAAGTCTTTCAATGACCTGATGGAGCTGAAAACCATGGCATGAGAACTACGTGACACACGCACAAGCTTCAGTAGCCAACTTGATCAAGTGGACGAAAGGGTATCAGTGATTGAAGATCAAATGAATGAAATGAAGCAACAAGAGAAGTGTGGAGAAAAAAAGAGTAAAAAGAAACAAACAAAGCCTCCAAGAAATATGGGACTATGTGAAAAGACCAAATCAACATCTGATTGGTGTGCCTGAAAGTAACAGGGAGAATCGAACCAAGTTGGAAAACACTCTGCAGGATATTATCCAGGAGAACTTCCCCAACCTAGTGAAGCAGGCCAACATTCAAATTCAGGAAATACAGAGAATGCCACAAAGATACTCCTCAAGAAGAGCAACTCCAAGACACATAATTGTCAGATTCAACAAAGTTGAAATGAAGGAAAAAATGTTAAGGGCAGCCAGAGAGAAAGGTCGGGTTACCCACAAAGGGAAGCCCATCAGACTAACAGCAGATCTCTCAGCAGAAACTCTCCAAGCCAGAAGAGAGTGGGGAACAATATTCAACATTTTTAAAGAAAAGAATTTTCAACCCAGAATTTCATATCGAGCCAAACTAAGCTTCGTAACTGAAGGAGAAATAAAACCCTTTACAGACAAACAAATGCTGAGAGATTTTGTCACCACCAGGCTTGCCTTACAAGAGCTCCTAAAGGAAGCACTAAACATGGAAAAGAACAACCGGTAACAGCCACTGCAAAAACATGCCAAATTGTAAAGACCATTGATGCTAGGAAGAAATTGCAACTAACGAGCAAAATAACCAGCTAACATCATAATGACAGGATCAAATTCACACATAACAATATTAACCTTAAATGTAAATGGGCCAATTGCTCCAATTAAAAGACACAGACTGGCAAATTGGATAAAGAGTCAAGACTCATCAGTGTGCTATATTCAGTAGACCCATTTCACGTGCTGAGACACACATTGGCTCAAAATAAAGGGATGGAATAAGATCTACCAAGCAATTGGAAAACAAAACAAAACAACAACAAAAATAACAGGGGTTGCAATCCTAGTCTGTGATAAAACAGACTTTAAACTAACAAAGATCAAAAGAGACAAAGAAGGCCATTACATAATGGTAAAGGGATCAATTCAACAAGAAGAGCTAACTATCCTAAATATACATGCACCCAATGCAGGAGCACCCAGATTCATAAAGCAAGTCCTTAGAGATCTACAAAGAGACTTAGACTCCCACACAATAATAATGAGAGACTTTAATACCCCACTGTCAACATTAGACAGATCAACGAGACAGAAAGTTAACAAGGATATCCAGGAATTGAACTCAGCTCTTCACCAAGTGGCCCTAATAGACATCTACAGAACTCTCCACCCCAAATCAACAGAATATACATTCTTCTCAGCACGACATCACACTTATTCCAAAATTGACCACATAGTTGGAAGTAAAGCACTCCTCAGCAAAGGTAAAAGAACAGAAATTAAAACAAACTGTCTCTCAGACCACAGTACAATCAAACTAGAAATCAGGATTAAGAAACTCACTCAAAACTGCTCAACTACATGGAAACTGAACAACCTGCTCCTGAATGACCACTGGGTACATAACGAAATGAAGGCAGAAATAAAGATGTTCTTTGAAACCAATGAGAACAAAGATACAACAAACCAATGAGAACAAAGATAGAATCGCTGGAACACATTTAAAGCCGTGTGTAGAGGGAAATTTATAGCACTAAATGCCCACAAGAGAAAGCAGGAGAGATCTAAAATTGACATCCTAACATGACAATTAAAAGAACTAGAGAAGCAAGAGCAAACACATTCAAAAGCTAGCAGAAAGCAAGAAATAGCTAAGATCAGAGCAGAACTGAAGGAACTAGAGACACAAAAAACCCTTCAAAAAAATCAATGAATCCAGGAGCTGGTTATTTGAAAAGGTCAACAAAACTGATAGACTGCTAGCAAGACAAATAAAGAAGAAAAGAGAAAAGAATCAAATAGACGCAATAAAAAATGATAAAGGGGATATCCCCATCAATTCCACAGAAATACAAACTGCCATCAAAGAATACTATAAACACCTCTATGCAAATAAACTAGAAAATCTAGAAGAAATGGATAAATTCCTGGACACATACACCCTCCCAAGACTAAACCAGGAAGAAGTTGAATCCCTGAATAGACCAATAACAGGTTCTGAAATTGAGGCAATAATTAATAGCCTACCAACCAAAAAGTCCAGGACCAGATGGATTCACAGCCAAATTCTACCAGTCACAGCCAAATTCTACCAGAAGTACAAACAGGAGCTGGTACCATTCCTTCCGAAACTATTCCAATCAACAGAAAAAGAGGAAATCCTCCCTAATTCATTTTATGAGTCCAAAATCATCCTGTTACCAAAGCCTGGCGGACACACAACAAAAAAAGAGAATTTTAGATCAATATCCCTGATGAATATTGATGCAAATATCCTCAATAAAATACTGGAAAACCGAATCCAGCAGCATATTAAAAAGCTTATTCACCACGATCAGGTTGGCTTCATCCCTCCAATGCAAGGCTGGTTCAACATATGCAAATCAATAAACGTAACCTGTCAGAACCAACAGAACCAAAGACAAAAACCACAAGATTATCTCAATAGATGCAGAAAAGGCCTTTGACAAAATTCAACAGCCCTTCATGCTAAAAACTCTCAATCAAATCGGTATTGATGGGCCATATCTCAAAATAATAGAGCTATTTATGATAAACCCACAGACAATATCATATAGAATGGGCAAAAACTGGAAGCATTCCCTTTGAAAACAGGCACAAGACAGGGATGCCCTCTCTCACTACTCCTATTCAACATAGTGTTGGAAGTTCTGGCCAGGGCAATCAGGCAAGAAAAAGAAATAAAGGGTATTCAATTAGGAAAAGAGGAAGTCAAGTTGTCCCTGTTTGCAGATGACATGATTGTATATTTAGAAAACCCCATTGTCTCTGCCCAAAATCTCCTTAAGCTGATAAGCAACTTCAACAAAGTCTCAGGATACAAAATCAATGTGCAAAAATCACAGGCATTCCTATACAGCAATAATAGACAAACACAGAGCCAGATCATGAGTGAACTCCCATGTACAATTGCTTCAAAGAGAATAAAATACCTAGGAATCCAACTTACAAGGGATGTGAAGGACCTCTTCAAGGAGAACTGCAAACCACTCCTCAACAAGATAAAAGAGGACACAAACAAATGGAAGAACATTCCATGTTCATGGATAGGAAGAATCAACATTGTGAAAATGGCCATACTGCCCAAGGTAATTTATAGATTCAATGCCATCCCCATCAAGCTACCAATGACTTTCTTCACAGAATTGGAAAAAACTAATTTAAAGTTCATATGGAACCAAAAAAGAGCCCACATTGCCAAGACAGTCCTAAGCCAAAAGGACAAAGCTGGAGGCATCACGCTACCTGACTTCAAACTATACTACAAGGCTACAGTAACCAAAACAGCATGGTACTGGTACCAAAACAAAGATATAGACCAATGGAACAGAACAGAGCCCTTGGAAATAATACCACACATCTATAACCATCTGATCTTTGACAAACCTGACAAAAACAAGAAATGGAGGAAGGATTCCCTATGTAATAAATGGGGCTGGGAAAACTGGCTGTCCATATGTAGAAACCTGAAACTGGATCCCTTCCTTACACCTTATACAAACATTAATTCAAGATGGATTAAAGACTTGAATGTTAGACCTAAAACCATAAAAACCCTAGAAGAAAAGCTAGGAAATAACATTCAGGCTATAGGCATGGGCAAGGACTTCATGACTAAAGCACCAAAAGCAATGGCAACAAAAGCCAAAATTGACAAATGGGATCTAATTAAACGAAAGAGCTTCTGCACAGCAAGAAAAAAACTACCATCAGAGTGAACAGGCAACCTACAGAATGGGAGAACATTTTTACAATCTACCCATCTGACAAAGGGCTAATATCCAGAATCTAAAAAGAACTTAAACAAATTTACAAGAAAAAAAATCAAACAACTCCATCAAAAAGTGGGCAAAAGATATGAATAGATACTTCTCAAAAGAAGACATTTATACAGCCAACAGACACATGAAAAAATGCTCATCATCACTCACCATCAGAGAAATGCAAATCAAAACCACAATGAGATACCATCTCACACCAGTTAGAATGACGATCATTAAAGTCAGGAAACAACGGCTGCTGGAGAGGATGTGGAGAAATAGGAACACTTTTACACTGTTGGTGAAAGTGTAAACTAGTTCAACCATTGTAGAAGACAGTGTGGCGATTCCTCAAGGATCTAGAACTAGAAATACCATTTGACCCAGCCATCCCATTACTGGGCATATACTGAAAGGATTATAAATCATTCTGCTATAAAGACACATGCACATGTATGTTTACTGCGGCACTATTCACAATAGCAAAGACTTGGAACCAATCCAAATGTCCATCAATGACAGACTGGATTAAGAAAATGTGGCACATATACACCATGGAATCCTATGCAGCCATAAAAAAGGATGAGTTCATGTCCTTTATATGGACATGGATGAAGCTAGAAACCATCATTCTGAGCAAACTATTGCAAGGACAGAAAACCAAACACCACATGTTCTCACTCATAGGTGAGAATTGAACAATAAAAACACTTGGACACAGAGTGGGGAACATCACCCACTGGGGCTTGTCATGGGGTGGGGGAAGGGGGGAGGGATAGCATTAGGAGATATACCTAATGTAAATGACGAGTTAATGGGTGCAGCACACCAACATAGCACATGTATACATATGTAGCAAACCTGCACGTTGTGCACATGTACCCTAGAACTTAAAAGTGTAATAATTAAAAAAAAAAAGAAAAGAAAAATATACCAAGTAGGATTTTTTAAATGTTAGACACCACAGAAGATAAGATTACTTAAAAGGAATGCAAAGACAATGATTTAAAATAAATAAATAAATAAATTTTATTAAAATTGTATGTCCAAAGTTAGAGGAATCTCAATTACCCCTAAGCAGAAGAAACAAAGATAATTAAATCAAAGTATACTTAATCATATTGCTTCATATGCCAGATACTGAAGGAAAATCCTCAAAGCAGATAGAAAAATTAAAAGACACTTTATATATAGTAAAACAAGGATAAGAATCTCAAAGGTTTTTCAGAAAATATGCATGCCAGAAGAAAATAAAGCAGTATCTTTAAAACGCTATTTTAAAAAAAAAATCAACCTAGAATTGTATACCCATGAAATATCTTTGAAAAGGGAAGATGCCTTAAAGACTACCACAGGTATACAAAAGGTGAACTCATAGCCACCAACCCAGCATTATGAGAAATGTTAAAAGCAAAAGGAAAATGATAACAGATGAACATTGGGGTCTACCCAAAGGATGAAGAGCTCTAGAAATAATAACTACATGATTATATTTAAAAGATGATTTTTCTTATTTTTATATCTCTGGAAGAAGATAAGTTTAAAGCAAAAACCATAAAAATGTGATGTGGAGCTTGCAACAAATGTCGAAGTATGATTTAGGACACTAATAATACAAATGAAGGGAGTAAATAATGAAAGTATATTGTTGGCCGGGCGCAGTGGCTCAAGCCTGTAATCCCAGCACTTTGGGAGGCCGAGATGGGTGGATCACGAGGTCAGGAGATCGAGACCATCCTGGCTAACACGGTGAAACCCCGTCTCTACTAAAAAAAATACAAAAAACTAGCCGGGCGAGGTGGCGGGCGCCTGTAGTCCCAGCTACTCGGGAGGCTGAGGCAGGAGAATGGTGGGAACCTGGGAGGCTTGCAGTGAGCTGAGATCCGGCTACTGCACTCCCGCCCGGGCAACAGAGTGAGACTCCGTCTCAAAAAAAAAAAAAAAAAGGAAAGTATATTGTTATGTCATTTTCATATTATACATGAAGTCATTCAAGATAAAACATACTGTGTTCCAAAAAGCATTTCTCAAAAAATTTAAAAGGATAGAAATCCTAAGTTTTGTCTTAACTAGATATCAGTAGGAAGATATATGTAAAATTCTCAAAAATTTACAAAATAAACCATACACTCATATGAAATTCAAAAATGGAATCACAGAAGTAATTAGAAAATAGCTGTGTAAAAATAAAAACACGCTGTAACACAAAATGTAGGTTGTAGCTAAAGTAGTGCATAGGGCAAAATTTATAGCATAAAGCTCTTATATATGAGAAGAAAATAAGGTCTCAAACTAATTATGTCAGCTCTTGCAATAAGAAATTATATAAAGAGAGTCAAACTAATCAAAATTAAGCAAAAGTAAGGAAATAATGAAGGACAGCAATCAATAGCATAGAAAATGACAAAAATAAAGAAAAACAATAAAACAAGAAGTTATTTTTTTTAAGGAGCACTAAAATTGACAAAATTCTATTGGGATGTATCAAGAAAAAAGTAGAGAATACATAAATTACCAATGTCATTATTGCAAAAAGGGTTCATCACTACAGACCTAACAGACATCAAAATGCTAACAATAAAGGTAGATTAGGCAATAATATGACCCACTCTATTTTTATCAATGTGATAACTTTGATGAAATCGTTTACTTCCTACAAAGACACAGGTTATAAACACTACTAAAGAAGAAATAGACAACGTGCATAGTCCTATGTCTACTAAAACATGGAAATAATATATAAAAGTCTCAATAAGTAAATAAATAAACTTAATGCTCATACAGGAGCTTCTACTTCTTAGAGAAGATAAATATCAGAATTATTTCTAAGTTCCTCCATGAAAGCTCTACCAACTCAGATAAAAGGAGACTCTCTTCATTCATTGACTCATTTAACTGGAGTACATCATTCTGCTAGTTACACATGAGACAGGAAGGCTAAACTTTACTCCTGCTATCATGTTTAGACTGCATTGGAGAATAAAGATAAATTAACAATTATAATTCTGTATCTTGAATAATAAAATAGCATTTTTCATTTTTATTTATAAAGAACCATTTTCATCTGCTGATTTTTTCTTTTTCTTGTTCCTTTTTTTTTTTTTTGAAACAGGGTATCATTCTGTCACCTAGGCTGGAATACAGTGGCACGAACATGGCTCACTACAGCAGCCTCGACCTCCTGGGCTCAAGCAATCCTCCTGCCTCAGCCTCCTGTCTAACTGGGACCACAGGTGACCACAGGCATGTGCCACCATGCTTGGCTAATTTTTTTTATTTTTTATGTTTTGAGGAGATGGGGTCTGACTTTGTTGTCCAGGCCGGTCTTAAACTCCTGGGTTCCAGTGATCCTCCCGTCTTGGCCTCCCAAAATTCTGGTATTATAGGTGTGAGCCACTGAGCCTAGCATCACCTGCTGATTTTTAATCATTTTAAGCAATTGCACATTTTCTCCCTATAGAATATCACTGCACAAATCACAGAAGGTTTCACAGAATTGATAGAAAACTTCAAGTGAGTGCTTTTTTGTTGTTTGTTTTTTAAAACAGGGTCTCACTCTGTCACCCTGGCTAGAGTGCAGTAGCACAAACATGGCTCACTGCAGTATCAACCTCCTGGGCTCAAGCAATCCTCCTGCCCCAGCCTCCTGTGTAGCTGGGACCACAGGCATGTGCCACCACAGGCACAAACATGGCTATCCCTAAAATAGGGGGCCCCAGTATCCAAGAAGGACATTCACATACTTGCTACTCAAAGGCTAGGCCTTAGTTCAGCAGCATTAGCATCACTTGGGAGCTTGCTGGAAATGCAGACTCTCCTGGCCACACCACGTACCTTCTGAATACCATATGCCTACTGAACACCATATACCTACTTAATCAGAATCTGCATTAAAGCAGATTCCTAGATGATCTGTGTGCGTGACCAAGTGTGAGAAGGCCAGTTCTGGATCATGCTGGACACTGGAGTTGGCATCTTTGGACGCACGAGTGTCTCCCTCTCCACATTGAAATTTCCTTCGCCCCTAGTTCCTTATTCCAGAAATCAAGTTATCCAGTTAGCGCTCCATGTATCTCTGACTTCACACTCCTGACAGCATTCATTTCCCCTGACCTATAAATGTATTCCAGTCTTTCCAAGGTAAAACACAAAATTCACTTTCTCAACTGTGAATTCCCCCTAACCAGAGCCTCCTCTCTCTCCTCTATGCTCTAGAGACAGTCTTAGGGAAAGACTTTAAACTTATAGAAAGAGTTGCATGTATTTGGTCTGAATTTCCTCCTTACATTTTATTCTATAACCCAGAGTTGTATGTGTTACCTACTATTGATCCACAGAAAGTCTCCCACACAGATTTCTAGTGACTTCCTAACTACAAAACTCAGTGAGCCCTTTTAGTCCGCATCTCACTGACCTCCAATACAATTAAAAAGTGTTGACCTTGTCTTCCTCTTTCAAAGTAAAAGTAGCTAATAAATATGTAATGTATGTTATCTTCAGATACTGGTTAAGTGCTTTACATGCATTCAAAAAAATTTTTTTTACTTAAATTTAGTGCTTTTGCAATTTTCATGATACTCCCCTAACTCCTTATGTGCCTACTTGCCTAGCCCTTCTTTTCAGACTTAGGTATTCAAATTATTCTGAATAATCTCCAGTCTTGGTCCCATAAATTTTCAAAACTCATCAATTCTCCTACGATTGAGTCTAGAATAATTTGATACTCCCCCGAGTAATATAAAAAATCCAATGAAAATTGAGTCTCAGTGCTTAAAAAAGGAAAAAAAGTTTATGTTCCAGAACTATAAAATTTGATACAATGCATATTGCACCCATCATATGGTGGTTGGCAAAGAAAATCTCATAATAATTATAAAAATTCATAAGCATTCTTCAAAACATTTCCACTCTACTACTACTACACCCCCTAAGTTGAAAAGAAGAAGACTTAGATGAATTCTGCATCTCTTCACTGGTGCCCAAGTAACACCATCCAGAAATACAAGTAACACTTTTATGTGTTACAAAAATGTAAAAGACCAATGTTAATCATTTCTAAAAATAAAAGCCTATTATTTATAATATTAAAAACTTTTTGAAAATTGTCTATGTGGCTGGGCGCGGTGGCTCACGCCTGTAATCCCAACACTTTGGGAGGCTGAGGTAGGTGGATTACGAGGTCAGGAGTTCAAGATCAGCCTGGCCAAGATGGTAAATCCTGTCTCTACTAAAAATACAAAAATTAGCCGGGTGCAGTGGCAGGTGCCTGTAATCCCAGCTACTCAGGAGGCTGAGGCAGGAGAATCGCTTGAACCTGGGGGGCAGAGGTTGCAGTGAGCCGAGTTCATGCCATTGCACTCCAGTCTGGGTGACAGAGCAAGAACCTGTCTCAAAAAAAAGAAAAGAAAATTGTCTATGTGTCAGTCACCCCAGCCTCCACCCCTTTGTCTGATCCTTACTCTCAGCTGGTCACCCTGATTCCTTTTTCACTTAGAAAAGTAAAGCATTCAAAAGACAAGTTCCACAGATGCCATTTTCACACCCACCAATGCACTGCATCTGGTCCATTAAAATCCCATGCATCCATGAATTCTCATGCATCTCCTGTCCCAGGACGTAGAAGCTTGCTCCCATTTCAAACCTGCCTCCACACACACACACAATGGTAGACATTGCCATTTAAGGTTATGTGCTTCAGCAATTCCTCCCTTGCTCCTCCAACATCCAAATAACCCCTATCTTCTGAATAATTCCCATCTGCTTGTAAAATATAATTAGTTCTCTACTGTAAAAACAATTAAATGTTTGATTACCTTGTTCACACCTCTTCCCACAATCTCATTTGCGCCCCTCATCACTTTTTTCTACAGTAATGCTCACTGAAACGTTTCTATACTCCCTCTCTGTTTCCTCCAACCATTTATCTGAAATTCATGCCAATTAGGCATTTTCTTCTGCCACCCAATAACACTGGTCTTGTCAAAGTCCACAGTGAGCTCCCTGTCGCAGAATCCGATGATCAAATTTCAAGTCTCCATGCTCTTGCAGCATTTGACGCAACTGATTACCTCTTCCTTGTTGAAAAGCTTTCATCGTTTGGCTATCGGAACATCACACTCCTCTGTGTTTTCTCCCAACGTATTGGCCTCTCTTATATCTCCTTCTTTATCTCCCCGTTCCTCTTATGTTTCTGTGATTCAGAGTTTAACTCATAGACCTGTTTTCTTTCTGTCACCTCATTGAGCTTCATGACTTTAAACAGTACCTTCACGCATGGCATTTGTTCTTTCAGCCTAGAACTCTCACCTAAATTCCAAACTCCTGTGCCTATTTCCCTACAGCGCATCTCATACGGATTTCCATTTGCATCTGAAACATACCAGGCTCAACACCAAACTTCTGGTCTATTCTTTCTCCCCACCTCACCCCCAAAACTATCTGTGTCCGACACATATCCCACATCTCGTACATTCCAGCTTTCTTACCCTAGTTTTTAAGGACAAAAGTTGGCGACACCACTGACTCAACCCTTTCTCCCATTCCTCATGTTGAATCTGTCACCATGACCACTCTGGATTGAGCCACCACTATCTCTCATTTGCTCAGTTGATCAGATTGTACCAAGTAAAAGAAAAAGCCTGAGTGTCTCACCCACTAGACACACTACCGCAGGTCCCATTCTAGTGTTTCTGAAGAATTGACAACTTCCTTAAAAGGAAGTACTCAAGAGCCATACTATAATGCTTGTAGGAAAATATTTCCAAATCGAAAATCTTTGTAATAAAAATTGAGTCCATCTTTCAGTTTGGACATATATCTGTTTAAGAAGAATAGCAACAAAGTTCATCTTTATTTCCCCTTCACAAATATATTCTAACTGCGGAAGCTATTGTTCGGATATGTTAAAGCAAAATATTGCTAAATGGTACTAAATTCTATGTGCTTATCCTTTTCCACCCCAACACACATCTGGGGCATATTATGTCACTTTCACGTTTAGCTTTCATCAGCTTCTTTCAAGACCTTTAACTATTTTACAGACATATCCAGACAGGTACAGGTTCTGTTCCAATTCCTACAGGGTTGCATTTAATTATCACTCTAAATTTTAAGACATAAAACCGGTTGTAGAGCACTGAAGAGATAAAAAGTTTTGAGTGCAAGAAATCCCCACAGGAGAGGCATGTTAACCCTCTTACTTTTCGAGGTCTCTTTTCAGTAGTGTTGGAATATTTCTTTCAGAGCCACGTGAAGGGGCAAGGAGCCCTGTCTTCCTTCTCTCCTTGAGGTGCCATTAATTAACTATGATTTGGCCAGGCACCGTGGCTCATGCCTGTAATCCCAGCACTTTGAGAGGCCGAGGTGGGTAGATCACCTGAAGTTAGCAGTTCAAGACCAGCCTGGCCAACACGGTGAAACCCCGCCTCTACTAAAAATACAAAAATTAGCTGGGCGTGGGGCAGGTGCCTGTAATCCCAGCTACTCGGGAGGCTGAGTCAAGAGAATCGCTTGAACCTGGGAGGCAGAGATTGCAGTGAGCTGAGATCGAGCCACTGCACTCCAGCCTAGGTGACAGAGAGAGACTCTGTCTCAAAAAAAAAAAAAAAAAAAAAAATTCAGTATGATTTTAAACCACTAAAACTTCCTAAGGATAAGCCTGTCCAAGCAGGGATGACTGGGCCAAGAACTTTACATTTGACACAGGCTCATCTTTTATTCCCTGATGAAGGAAGTAAAACATCATCCTCTGCTCTGTGTGCTGTGACACAGAATAGGTTTAGGAGGGAAACCCTACAATACAGCAGGAAAGAAATGTAACTAGAAGCTACACCACCTGGATTTTAGATCTTATACTCCACTAACCAACCATGTGATCTTGGACAAATAAATTCCTTCTCCTTGTGTATCAGTTTCCTTGTCCATCAAGCTTACCTAATGAAATTCACATCTAACTTCTTCCAAGGACTGTTATGGGAATCAAATCTATAAGCCTGAAAGACATTTCAAAATGCAAAATTGCAAATAAATTACTTGATGATTATATATGTAGTAAAGTGAAAACCTCCTTTTCCTTCCCATTTCCAGGCTGAGAAAGACTGCATATCTCAGGATGCATATTCATCCCAAACAACTTATATTTTTAGCTTTGATTGATCCCTGAAGTCAATAAGGTTTCAGCTTTCTATGACATTAACATGTACTGTATACTTCCAATGTTGACATCCACTGAGTTCTTACTTAGTGTTGAGATTTCATGAATCAGAAACATGAAAGTCAAAGATGGCAGCTGTTTTATCCAATGCTGACGTCCACTGAGTTCTTACTTAGGGTTGAGATGCCATGAATCAGAAACGTCAAAATCAAAGATGGGAGCTGTTTCATCCAGCAAGGAAGCAAGTCATAAACAATGATATATCAAGTTTCACCAAAACTAAGATCATTAAGAATGAGAAAGAAATATTGCCATTTAAAATTTAAGATTCCACTGATTGTGAAAAAGGAAAGTTTCAATCTAGGAAAATGTACGTTTTGTATTTGGTTAAAAAAATGGTTTGTCATCATTTGTAAGATTTTTGAAAATAAGAGAACAGGCCGGGTGCAGTGGCTCATGCCTGTAATCCCAGCACTTTGGGAGGCTGAGGTGGGCGGATCACCTGAGGTCAGGAGTTTGAGACTAGCCTGGCCAAGAGGGGGAAATCCCATCTCTACTAAAAATACAAAAATAAGGGGGAGTGGTGACACATGCCTGTAATCCCAGATACTCAGGAGGCTGAGGCAGGAGAATCGCTCGAACCTGGGAGGCAGAGGTTGCAGTGAGCCAAGATCATGCCACTGCATTCTAGTCTGGGCGACAGATCGAGACTCTGTCTCGAAAAAAAAAAAAAAGAAAACAAAAGAAAATAAGAGAACAGTGATAATGGTTAGTTAATAAACTGAATCTACAAAACAGAATCTATTTGCCTATCTATGTATCTATGATTACATGCTATGTTCCAAAAACTTGATACATGAAAAAAAATTCTCATATAATCCAGAGGACTGCTGAAATATCTCACTTTTTTCCTGTTTCGATACAAACATTTAACTTCTTCATTTAAAAAATGACATTTACTGGGCTGGGCACAGTGGCTCACGCCTGTAATCCCAGCACTTTGGGAGGCCGAGGCGGGAAGATCACAAGGTCAGGAGATGGAGACCATCCTGGCCAACATGGTGAAACCCCGTCTCTACTAAGAATACAAAAATTAGCCGGGCGTGGTGATGCATGCCTGTAGTCCCAGCTACTCAGGAGTCTGAGGCAGGAGAATTGCTTGAACCCGGGAGGCAGAGGTTGCAGTGAGCTGATATTGCACCATTGCACTCCAGCCTGGCAACACAGCAAGACTCCATCTCAAAAAAATAAAAAATAAAAAAAATAAAAGAAGACATTATTACCTCTGACATCAGCCTAAAAGTAGCAAAAGTAGCAAAAGTTACCTTGCAAATTATAATAAAATAGGTAATCAGATGAGAAGTGAGAGAGATCAGGATATGAGTACGAACTGAACCAATTCTAGGTATGTTATTAATGTGCCTCCAAAAGTCTCCTCCATGTAGGAAAATTTATTTTGTGATTAAAATTACCAAGAACAATGTTTTATGTTTAGAAATGGGTGCTGGTAATACAGATTAAGAAGTAACAATACTCTAAATGGTAAGGTGAGTTTTGTGATATAATTATGACTGTTCTTTGTTTTATTGTTTTTTGTTTTGACACAGGCTCTTACTCTGTTGCCCAGTCTGGACTGTAGTGGCATGATCATAGCTCGCTGCAACCTCGAACTCCTGGCCTCAAGCAATCCTCCTGCCTCGGCTTCCCAAAGTGCAGATATTACAGGCATTAGCCACTGCACCCAGCCTGTTCTTTTTCTTGGAGCAAGAATTAAAAAACTTTTTCTATAAAGGGCCAGATAATAGATATTTTCAGCTATAAGGGCCATATAATGTTACAACTACTCAATTCTGTTGTTGTAGCACAAAAGCAGCCATGGACAATATGTAAACAAACCAGTGTGGCTGTGTTCCAATAAAGTTTTATTTATAAAACAAGAGGCAGACCAGTTTGCCTTGCGAGTCATGGTTTGCAAACCTATGCCTTAGAAGACAAATAAGCTCAGACTGCCCTGCAAGTAAACATACTGGGCCGAACATGTCTAACAGTGTAATTGTTTCAATTGAAGGATAATGTAATCTAGAGTCCCTTTTGGGTCTGAACTTTTACAAAGGGAAAGCTTGGAGTCATGACAATATGGACTTTGTATGCATTCTTAACAAATAATGTGAGAATGGGGAGAATGAACGGGATTGTATTAGACCTGTCTCCATAAGTGACTAGGCTTAAAAATGCTGAAACAGCCATCAGTGTTTTCAAGGTTCAGCCTACTGCAACACAATAGTCAGATACTTACTGCAAAATAAAACAGATGCAAAAAACACACAGGGACGTAAAAACAATCAAAGCCACTAAAATGGAACATCAAGTCTTGAGTTATTTAACCGTTGGGTTGAAGCAACTCATCAAAGCTCCTCACATTAAATGGCATCTGTTTTCCCCACCTTTCAAGTTTCAATTAACCTTTCCTGCCAGAAGGGATCACAATTCAAACACTTGAGTCCCATTTTAATAAACTGGATTTGGTTCAGAACACCTCACAGTTACCTCAGAGAATGGCAGTTACAGAAACCTGCTCTTGAATTTGAAATTTACAGGAAGAAAGCTTTCAAATTACCTTCAATTATATCTTCCTTCTCAGAGATCAGATGTAAAAATATCAGCCCAGAGTCACTGATATTTAGGGATAACAAATTTATAAAACAAACACCTTGTTCCTCAAGATTCTATAAACAGGTCAGGCGCAGTGGCTCATGCCTATAATCCCAGCAATTTGGGAGGCCGAGGCAGGTGGATCACTTGAGGCCAAGAGTTTGAGAGCTGCCTGGCTAACACAGCAAAACCCCCGTCTCTACTAAAAATACAAAAATCAGCTGAGCATGGTGGTGCATGCCTATAATTCCAGCTATTTGGGAGGCTGAGGCACGAGAATCACTTGAACCCAGGAGGCGGAGGGTGCAGTGAGCCGAGATCACGCCACTGCAATCCAGCAAGGGCAACCGAAAAAAAAAATATTCTATAAATCTATTTTTGTGCCTATAGATGTATAGTTTGTGTATGGAATAGAATAGAAAATTAAAGTTAAGAGCACAACAGTCACTCCACTAGACAGTGTGCTCTAATTGTGTTGACAAGGATTACCAATGTGGGTAAAAATTCAGAATCAACAGTTGATTCAGATACTTCACAGAGCTATGACCCGCAAGCCTATAACACATAATACAAATCATTGTATTTGTATACAATCATAATACAATATCATTGTGTTACTTTTGTACAGCTTGATAAGCTCTGTACCATGCACTTACATTCATTATCTATTTTAATAAACACCGTGTAAGATCAATAGGATAAATCCCTCATCTGAAAAATGAGGTTGAAGACAGGTTAATTGATTTAACTGAATTCATAGAGTAAGTTGGTTTTGCAGTTAGGATTGGAATCAAGTTACCATCATTCACAGCTGAGATCTTTCATTGAGGAGAAAATAAGCCCCACAAAGGCTGGAATTTTTGCGTGATTTGTTTACTACCACATCACTACCAAACTGCAGGACACGTTATAGGTATTCAAAAAGTTCATGTTGAATCAATGAATGAATAGATATTTTTAAAATATTAACTAAAATAGGAACACAGAAAAGGTAAAAGCAGAACACAGACATGGGATGGCCTCACTCTCTTTATCCTTGCAGCAAATCATCAGTTTTGTTTATTTCTGCTGCGTCTTTTCTATATCTCAAGGGGCCCAAACCCATTATGATCCCTGGTGATTGGCCAAGTGGAGTTGACCAGGAACAACACTTAGATAATCAGTGAGAGGGATAAAAAGACAGGAGTTTTAGACCCAGCCTTTCTACCTGGAGGGTTGGCCGTGGACAAGCCATTCATTTGAGGAGCTTCAACTTCCCAGTCCTTCTTGGCTTCTACACACAACTCTTGGGGACTTACTACCTGCCTTGCTTAACTACAGGAATATGGGAAAGGTCAAGTAAGATTTGGAAGATATTTTACACACAATACATAGTGATGAAGCCATTATTGTCCTAATGCAGTCCTTTTCTCAGAATAAGATCCAGAGTGAAACACAGGCCATGGGATTACACTAGTATTTATTTGCTGTAGTGGATGAAGACCAGACCAATGTCTCTGGATCCTTGGAAGAGTTCCCTTTCACCCCCCAGTTCTGTTCAAAGATAACCCATAACACCATTTCATTCTGATGTCGGGGCACCTCTTCTGGCCAAGACCCTCAACTGAGCTTTCTTGACTGCCAAAATGGACTCTTTTGACTCATTCTCTACTGTTCCCCCCAAACCTTCAGATTCTCCTACTTCTCAAGTCCACTGTCCTTGGAACCCTTGGAACCAGGCAGTCTGCTTGGCCTTGTGTCTGGTTACTTCTCAGCAGAATCCAGGCTGGTACGGGGCCTGTGCCCCCTGTATTCCCTGGGGAAGACAGTCCAGTAAAGCAGATCTTCTCCTTTTTTGTGCTATTGGTGATTTTAGACAGTAGTCCTTCAGGACAATATTACACATTCTTCTAATAAGGATGATAGAGAGATGAATGGGTAGATATAAGGGTGGATGGCTGGATGGATGAATGGATGGATAGGCAGATAAATATATAGAGATAATAGATAGATGGATAGATGATGGATGGATGGATGGATGGATGGATGGATGGATGGATGGATAGATGGATGGATGGATAGATGATAGATGGATGGATGGATTGATAGATGGATGGATAGATGGCCAGCTGGCTAGCTGGCTGGCTGGCCGGCTGGATAGATGAACAGATAGATACTAATCTAACTGATAGTTAGGTGAAGTAAGATGCCTCTCTCCCGTACAGTTAAAAGCGGGCAAGCATTCTGCCCAGGATATGAGGAGGAACCCCAAGGGGGAACAAAGAGATGAAAATATTTGAGAAACACCATTAGTAATAATACGAGTCTCTTCTCCCAAATGGTATGAATACTTCAAAAGCATGTAAAAACTGCTCAGAATAGCTATGATATAAGGTGAGAGGGTGGTGACAATCGATACCTTTAGAAAGCTTGTAGTCTTCCATCTATGCATCATAAATTTTTTTTGGTCTGGTTAGCCAATAATGCAAGCAGTGGGTAGCCAGGTTTTAAGAAGGCTCTATATTTTTTACATGAATTTACATATACCCACACACACCTGCAGTTAATGAACTCCCCAAGCTGCAGAAGAATAAGAGGGCCATTCATTCCCATGACCCACATAAGCATAGTCAGATTTGGGTCAAGTGTTTTAAGTATCACTGACGGTCTCCTACCTCACAAAAGCTTTGGCACTGGTGTTTCCTCAGGTCCCCGGATTCCTTGCAGGGCTCCAGACACTGGAAGAGAGGAACAATAAAAATAAATAAAACATGGAAACAAAGAAACAAAGCTGAGAGGAAAAAAGAATTCACCTGTGATTGTTGCTTTTCAATGCTCGTTTATTCGGGTTAGTTTAGAAAACCAAAGAATCAGCTGCTTTTTTAAACTGGGTATAATACGAATCTGAGCAAAAGCATCATTACAGAAAGCAAACCAAAAAATGTATTTCAACACAATTGAAAAGGAAAAGTTACAGCGCCTGTCAGTGACTTACAGGAAAAGTAATGATTGTCACCATCAGCTGGAGGAATTGGGGTAAGAAATATTTTCTATTCAGTAAGAAATACTTTCTTTTCTTTTTCTTTTTTTTTTGAGACAAAGTCTTGCTCTTGTCCTCAGGCTGGAGTGCGATGGTGCGATCTCGGTTCACTGCAACCTCCACCTCCCAGGTTCAAGTGATTCTTCTACCTCAGCCTCCCAAGTAGCTGGGATTACAGGCGCACGCCACCATACCGGGCTAATTTTTGTACTTTTAGTACAGACAGGGTTTCACCATGTTGGCCAGGCTGGTCTCGAACTCCTAACCTCAGGTGATCTGCCCTCCTCAGCCTCCCAAAGTGTTGGGATTACAGCGTGAGCCACTGCGCCCAGCCAAGAAATACTTTCTAAAGGTTGTTTCAGAGGAAATTTTTCTCATAAAACTTAATATTACATTTCCTTTTTTTTTTTTTTTTTTTTTTTGAGACGGAGTCTCGCGCTGTGTCACCCAGGCTGGAGTGCAGTGGCGCGATCTCGGCTCACTGCAAGCTCCGCCTCCCAGGTTCACGCCATTCTCCTGCCTCAGCCTCCGAGTAGCTGGGACTACAGGCGCCCGCCACCTCGCCCGGCTAGTTTTTTGTATTTTTAGTAGAGACGGGGTTTCACCATGTTAGCCAGGATGGTCTCGATCTCGTGACCTCGTGATCCACCCGCCTCGGCCTCCCAAAGTGCTGGGATTACAGGCTTGAGCCACCGCGCCCGGCCTTACATTTCCTTTAAATTAGCAGCACAGGGCTATTTTTTTGTATACTCTTCTACAAGTAATTAAGTGAAAACGCATTGTATTAAATTTATGTCTGTATGTATGTGCACATATGTATTGTTAACTTGTATCCTTATCTCAATGAACTCAACAGCATTCAGATACATCCAGTTTAATCACTCCATTAAAATACACTGAATAAATCTGTTAGATTATGACATGAGAGTCTCATAACAGAAAATGAGGTTTCCTTAAACATACATGCATACAACTTATTACTATATACATTACAATAAATCAAAGACACTAGCCAGACTCCAATATTGGTTCAAGAACGATTGTAACAATAAACAGTAAGATTGCTGGATAAACAAATTATATATACATATAATATAGTTTATTACTAATACCTAGTATATATATTATATATATACATGATATATAAAATATATATAGTCTGAGGCCAGGTGTGGTGGCTCAAGCCTGTAATCCCAGCACTTTGGGGGCTGAGGTGGGCAGATCACTTGGGGCCAGGAGTTTGAGACCAGCCTGGCCAACAAAGTGAAACCCAGCTCTACCAAAAAATACAAAAATTAGCCTGGTGTTGTGGCGCCCGCCTGTAGTCCCAGTTACTCAGAAGACTGAGGCAGAAGAATCGCTTTAACCCAGGAGGTGGAGGTTGCAGTGAGCCAAGTTCGGGCCACTGCACTCCAGCCTGGGTGATGGAGCAAAACTCTGTCTCAAAAATAAAAATAAAAATAAAGTATATATAGTGTGTACATATGGGATGTCTGTGTGTGCCTGATTGATAGTAGCCAGGTCTCATGGTTGAAAAAAAAAATGTTACATTCATATGCATGGAAACTTGATTCTCAAAATTATATTTCATGCAAGTTGTAATTTTAAACATTAATAGTCATATATAGTCAGATGTCAGTCATCTAAATATAGGCATAGCCCTAGCCCTCATACATTCATGGTTATTTTATCTATATTATTTCTATTTCATTATTGACGAATTTTCCAATGACAGTAAAAAATTCTCAGTTAAATTTCAGACATGTATAATGTAGAGTTCCGGATATATGGTGAAGCAATACTACTTTTTCACTCTATTTTCTAGTAATCTCCTCCATGTTTTAAAATACAGATATAGTTAGAAGATACACTGGAAGACTCTATGAAGAAAGTTAATTTTCAATATTTATTGCCATTTTTTAATCAAATATATGTATGAAATCAACTGCCCCTGTGCCAACTGTCAATTCTTTATAACAATAATGCTCAAAGTGCGATCAATTACTGATATTATGGGCACCCCTTGGAGTTTGTGTGAAATGAAAACTCATGGGCCACATTCTCTACCTACAGTCCGAATCTCTGGGACCAGGGCCTAGGAATCTCTTTTTAACAAGTTCTACTGAAAATTCTGATGCTTACTAAACTTTAAAAAGAACTGCCATCAATTTGATGTTTGCATTTAACAGTGTCTTTATGGAATAAATGCTCGTTGGATGTTGACAAAGACTTACCTTGCAAGTAGCTGAATCTCTGCCTGTGAACAATCCCCAGACCATTACTGTTTGGAGTGATGTCTCTTTCTTGCTTCATATAAGTGTCATTAAGAACATATATTTCTCATAAAAATATTTTAGATTTCATAAGTAATGTTGCATATGAACATTTTTAATTATTTTAATTTTTTTAAAAAAACTTGAGCTCTTTAACAATTCTTTTCTAAGACATATATGAGCCTGTCCCAAGTTACAGTGCTTACTTCTCTCAAGCATGTTCAAAAACAAAATTTTCACCAATATAGTAATTATAAAAGTAAAACAATTTTTTTTTTTTTTTTTTTTTTTTTTGAGACTGAGTCTGGCTCTGTCGCCCAGGCTGGAGTGCAGTGGCCGGATCTCAGCTCACTGCAAGCTCCGCCTCCCGGGTTCACGCCATTCTCCTGCCTCAGCCTCCCGAGTAGCTGGGACCACAGGCGCCCCCCACTTCGCCCGGCTAGTTTTTGTATTTTTTAGTAGAGACGGGGTTTCACCGTGTTAGCCAGGATGGTCTCGATCTCCTGACCTCGTGATCCGCCCGTCTCGGCCTCCCAAAGTGCTGGGATTACAGGCTTGAGCCACCGCGCCCGGCCGTAAAACAATTTTAATAGAAATTAAACATTGTTTAAAAACTTACCTAACTTACTTATCTCATGATTTCCTTAAAGAACCAGTTTTTTGTTTCCTACGGCTACATCAATGCTTTGTCCTCAAAACTCTTGTTACTTATTTTTTCTAGACATTTGCTTCAAGGCAAAAATGTTTAGTAGTTATTTAATAAGTATGCTAATACCTAATTCTTCATCAAGACCATTTGAAATGAATACATGACACTCTTGCCACTTGCAAGTTAAGTCTTTATCATTTCACTCAAGAAACACTCAACAAACATTTATTCCATAAAGAAACTGTTAAATGCTATGTGGCTAACAGTGTCTGAAAATAAGCATGTGATTTTTGTTTTCTCTCATTGCAAAAAATATAAATTATGAAAACATGCTGCTACATGTGTACACAGTTGCATTTTCACAACTATAGACATCGGTGCACAAAAAATCTCAAGTCTTTGAAATCTCCATAATCCCACATAACCATTGTCCTGAGAGCTTGTGGAATAGTCAAATACCTTATACAAAACAAATACCATTTACAAAAACAGGCATATTTCTGGAATGCTAATCAAAGCAATGCACAACACACTTGTTTTGCTATTAATCCAGAAGCTCTGCCAAGTCTAGCATCAGTATATATAATTCATTTAAAGCTGTATTTTAATTGCATTCCTGCTTCAGATCTAATAACTAGTAATCAGCAGTATCTAAAGACATTTTTCAAAATGTTATTAATGACAGCCAACATCTTCTTTTAGTAATCCTCCATGAAATCTCTCTGACAAGCACAACCTATATACGATCATCTGAGTAAATGTTTGCAGGATAAGTTTGCCTAAAGTCTATTTCTTTATAATACTCTGGCCAGTAAGAAAAAAAGATTTCAACAAAAGCTAAAGTGTTGCAGGAGAAAACGACAATGACACACTTTCTCTCATACTTCATGTAGAACAAAAAACTTACATTTTTTCCAAGCAATTAAAAAGAAAAAAAGTATGTCAAAAGACTGCAGCCCTGCCAGAGGTGTTAGAACCTGAAGGACTCTATCTTGAACAGGGGCTGGGTAAAATGAAGCCAAGAACTGCTAGGCTGCATTATCAGGAGGTCAGGCATTCTTAGTCACAGGATGAGCTAGGAGGTCGGCAGGACTAGTTTCACAAGATACAGGTCACAAAGACCCCACTGATGAAACAGGACGCAGTAAAGAAGGCAGTCAAAACCCACCAAAACCAAGATGGCAAATGAAAGCAACCTCTGGTTGTCCATGTGCTCATTATGCACTAATTATAAGGCATTAGCTTGCTAAAAGAAACTCCCACCAGCGCCATGACAGTTTACAAGTGCCATGGCAATGTCCAGAAGCTACCCTATATGGTCTAAAAAGGGGAGTAACCCTTAGTTCCAGGAACTCCCCACCCCTTTCCCAGAAAATTCATATCTAATCCACCCCTTATTTAGCATATGATCTAGAAATAATGGTAAGTTTACTCAGTCAAGCAGCCCACGCCATTGCTCTGCCTATGGCACAGCCACCCTTTTATTCCTTTAATTTCTTAATAAAATTGCTTTCACTTTACTCTGTAGCCTTGCTCTTGAATTCCTTCCTGCATGAAGCCAAGAACCCATGTGGCCTCCCAGACTGAACCCCAATTTTGGGGTTTACCGTGTGACAACCCCATATCTCTCTTCCACAAGAGGAGTGATTATGAGAGAAATACTACTTCCAGGAGACAACTGCTTTAGAATCTATTACATAAACTCATAGAGGCACCATGATCATGTACTACCTAAAACTATCCAAAAGAGTAACCAAAGTTTATATTTTTAGCAAAGGTTTTAGGCTTTCAAGTTTTAGGATGATAGACTAAAATCATTTCTTCTGAGGCTACTGCTTCAATTCCAATGAAGAAACACTTTAAATTTCAAAGAAAAATATGTAGATTGAGAGAGCTAATCGCATATGTCATCATTTGGCAGGTAGATAGCAAGTATGTTTCTACTTAACCTAGAAACTTTACAGATTATGGACTATTTTAAAAACTGTTTGTCTAATGGAGCCTCATCACAACACATCTATAGAAGTATGTAAAATTATGCACTATTGGCTGGGAATGGTGATTCACGTCTGTAACCCCAGCACTTTGGGAGGCTGAGACGAGATGATCTCTTGAGCCCGGAAGTTCAAGACCAGACTGGGCAACATAGTGAGACTTTGTCTCCACTAAAAATAAAAAAAAATTAGCTGGGCATGGGAGTGTGCACCTGTAGTCCCAGATATTCTGGAGGCTGAGGTGGGAGGATCACTTAAGCCTTGAAGTTTGAGACTACAGAGTACACCACTGCACTCTGCAGCCTGGGTAACAGAGTAAGACCCTGTCTCAAAAAAAAAAAAAAAAAAAAAGGCAATTATTCTTACATTTTAGAGAGGAAATATTGAAGTTAAGAGAAGTTAAGGAAACAAAGCTAGTGGCTCTGGGAGGGACTGGGGCAATTGGGATTGAACCCATGCTTTAGCACACTCAAAGAAAGGGTATTTTCCATGATAAAGCACTTTATGCCACTTGCTACAGGGGATTCATGAGACAATGTATATAAAAGATATCTGTACACTGAAAAGTACTTTGCAAATCCATGGGATTAGTAAACTATGATATTCTCAGACCTCTCTGGGACTCAGTTCCAGAATGCCCTAGGTGTTACGCATTCCAAGATCTTCATATAAGCACAACCAATAAGACTATTTCATGTCACAGAGAAAGACCTCCAACTCATGAGTGGAAGTACTGATCAACAAGGAAATTGTGGATACTAATTTGGTGAATCACCATCTGGCCAGTTTAGCACCAAATTCCATACTTTACATTTAACCAAACACTTTCATAAAAGGACAGCAGAAGAAATGTTCTTACCAAAACAGCCATCACAATAAATTCTAAAGCAAAAAAGGTTCACACAAAATTCAAAATTTTACATTGCCCAATAATCAACCAGTAGAACTCATGATCAGGTTATGCTAAATGACTAGAACCCAAAACAAAGCAAACAGCAGGTCCATAGATTTCAATCTGTTCAAATTAGCAACAAATTAGCTAAATCAACAAATATGGATTAATATTTCCTATGTACAAAGTACTTATCTAGTCACCAAGACGGGGGAAAATGTGGCATGATTCATTCTGCCCTGAGGGAGTGTAGAATCTCTTATGGGAGAAAAATATGTAGTTAAGTAAGTCTGCATCAGTGAAGCATAAAATAAATGATTTAAGAACAAATGCTGGCCAGGCGCGGTGGCTCACGCCTGTAATCCCAACATTTTGGGAGGGCGAGGTGGGTGGATCATTTGAAGTCGAGAGTTCGAGACCAGCCTGACCAACATGATGAAACCCTGTCTCCACCAAAAAATACAAAAATTAGCCAGGTGTGGTGGCAGGCGCCTGTAACCCCAGCTACTTGGGAGGCTGAGGTGGGAGAAATGCTTGAACCTGGGAGCTGGAAGTTGCAGTGAGCTGAAATTGTGCCACTACACTACAGCCTGGGTGACACAGTGAGCCTCCATCTCATAAATAAATAAATAAACAAATAAAACAAACAAAAAAAGTCATAAGAAATGAAAAAAAAAAGGATATGTATTTTCATAGAGGATCATTGAAAAGAACTTCATAGAACTAGGGACCCATAAATCAGCTTAGAAGGGTGACTGTGGGCCAGGCGCGGTGGCTCACACCTGTAATCCCAGCACTTTGGGAGGCCAAGGCAGGCGGATCGCGAGGTCAGGAGATCGAGACCATCCTGGCTAACACAGTGAAACCCTGTCTCTACTGAAAATCCAAAATCTAGCCGGGCGTGGTGGCGGGCACCTGTAGTCCCAGCTACTCGGGAGACTGAGGCAGGACAATGGCGTGAACCCGGGAGGTGGAGCTTGCAGTGAGCAGAGATCGCGCCACTGCCCTCCAGCCTGGGCGACACAGCGAGACTCCGTCTCAAAAAAAAAAAAAAAAAAGAAGGGTGACTGTGACTAGGATTTGACCAGCTGTAAGTAAATTTGGGATGAGGATAATATTGAATGTATGGAGTGGGGAGTATGGTGTGTGATTGCTATTAGGAGAAAATACATAGCAGAAAACAAGGCTGGAAGGATAGCCCTTGGATTCAATGAGGAGCCACTGACACACTCAGAATGAACTGTTTGCTCCAACTTGTGTTTATGAAGACTTGGGTGTTGGAATAGAGGATGGATTAGAGAGGTGAGACATTGCAGTGAATTAAACCAGAGCAAAAGTCTTTACAACATCTTTCAATCTTCTCTCTGCCATTTCTAGTGTCAATATGCCACCAGGGTGTCAGAGGACATTGGGTGAAAGGAGGAAAAGGATGTTAACCTATGAAAGGGAATATGGAAGTGCAATCCCATCAACATAGTCACCAATTGTTTTGAGAAGTGGGGATGAGAGAAATCAAATGGGGAAAGGCACCAAAGTTTCCAATCTAGATCTCAAGGGAAGTGATGGTGTCACCAAGATCAAGGAAGAAGGAGAAACAAGTATGGGGAAAGATATGGAACTGAGTGCTTAACACAACGAGTTAGAGGTGTCCAGGGAACGTACAAGGAGGGTTGTCCAACAAGCTATTGAAATTGTGGATATGCAGTTTAGGATAAAGGTTAAAGTTAATGATGGCATTATAAGTTTCTTTTGTCTTTCTCTCTTCATTAATTTATTCCTTTTACAACCATTTCCTGAGTTCTAACTATAACCACAGTATCATGCTAAGTGATGGGTCCACTGCTAAATCTATGAACCACACAAGGGACTGACTTCAAGGACCTTACAGTCTCTAGAAAGATCAAGGCAGCATGTACATTTACAAGCAAACATTGAAGATACAGATAGAGAAGAGGTACAGAAAAAATTAAATTGGAGTGTCAAAAATTTTAGGAGTTGGGCTATGTGAAAACTAGAATGGCAACCTGTATGAGATTTCATGGTTTAGTAAAGTTTTTTTTTCTTTAATCTGTTCTGTTCTCTCCTTATGTGTTTGTGCTTCAAAATGAGGTGATTGGAACATGTTAGAAGGCAGAAAAAAAAAAAAAAAAGGATCAAATACAGGAAGTCTGACTGAAGATCAGGATGATTGAAGATGTAGAAGAAGTAGGAAATTATCAATTGACCGAGGTCCCAGAGACTGTTGTAGGGGTTACAATATGAAAACAATGAATTTTTAGAGAGGCAACATATCACTCATATCATTGAACCCAACCCTATACAGCTTCCAGATTTGAGAACGGAAACATTTTCACAGAGGCAATGGCCAAGTGGTAGGGTTTAGATCCATGGCTCTGCCTAGGACTGGACATGAATGTACAGTTTCACTCCAGCTTAGAGGATGTAAGAGTTTGAATGTAGAGAAATGTGACAATGATCATGTGGCATGTTGATAACCTGTGTGAATAAGCCACAGGTTTCCAATATGGTGGGAAGGCACTGATGTTTAGATGTGTGTGCCTTCATGGATGCAATTCTGGTGGCTGGGCTTTAGTAGTCTTGAATGGATAGATAAGTCAGGCCACTTCCCAGGTGAGGGACTCAGAAAGTCATGATTCTAGCCAAGTCTGAAGGCAACAGAAAGAGCACTGAGTTTTAGATTTGGACTGACCCAGAGGAGAATCCCTCATCTACCTTATGCTAAATGATTTTTTCCCATTCAGGTTTTATTTTAGCCTCTTTAAACTATAGGTTTCTGATACATAAAAGAGTGAAAAAATATTTGCTCAGGTGGACTTTTTTCAAATGAAATTTATAAAGACCACCTTTTAAGGTGTCTACACATAGTAGGTACTTAGTGAATCTAGTTCTCTTCCATTTCTAGAGGACCAATAAGGAGACTTTATTTTATAGTTCTTTCATATTTCCCTAATGCCTACCTACATTTTCCCTTTTAATTGGAAAAGAAATTCAAATTTCTCTTAATTCCAGTCTCTCAAGCATGTTGTAATAATTGTTTTTTAAAGTGCCAAATTTCGTGCCCACATTTCCAAAAGCTAAGATTGAGTGGGGTGGTAATAATCTGTGTGTGGCCAGAACATGGAATGAGAAGGGATATCCCAAGACCAGAGCACAGTACCTGTTCTTTCACAAAAGTATTTTCTGTTGAATAATTTAAAAATCAAATAATGCTTTATACTTAATTTTGTCTGGAGTATTGCCTAGATATAAGGAATAAGCCTTGGGGTTCTAAAAAATAAAAATAAAAAAATA
Source organism: Theropithecus gelada (assembly GCF_003255815.1). NCBI lineage: Eukaryota > Metazoa > Chordata > Mammalia > Primates > Cercopithecidae > Theropithecus > Theropithecus gelada. The sequence goes on from NC_037689.1 coordinate 30,216,769, forward strand.
AAAAACACCTCCAACTTTTTATTTTATATGGGTATACATTCATATCATATAACAATGTTACCTACAAAAGTTTACAAAGACCATTTCTGTTTTCTGAATTAATGGCAGCAAGTTTCTCTAAAAAGCTGTAGACCTGCTTTTTAGATGAAAGCTGTATTTTTTCTCCCAAATATATTTCCTAAAATATGTGCACCCTACTGCCTTTAGAAGTATTCATGGCCTCCCTCCAGCTCTAAATTGGTACTGTATAGAAATTGTTACAATCCTGTGTGTTGAAAAGTACACTGTGTCTTGCCAAAATAATGAAATCTTTTGGCAGACAGCCCTCTGAAGTGCAGTTGAACAATCATTGCAGCCTCAACCACAGAGGATTAGCATGCTAGCCCAGCACAACAGCATCAGGCCTGAGACGGTTCACATCACAAATCAACTTGCTCTGAAACATCCGAAAGGTAATGAGTCTCTCACTGCGAAGCTTATCAGGAAACATGGGCCTCATTTTATCACAACTACTTTTTCACAACAAAGGCAGTCCTTTGAGTTTCAGGGGAAGTGTTTAGAAACTACATAAGTAAATGAGAGGAAAGCAATTACTCAAGGTAGTTATTATCAGAAAACCATACTCTCAATGTAATTCTTTTTCACTTAAATGATACCATCATGCATATCATTAAGTTTCTTGAAGTAGACAAAGTCATGGAATTCTGTTACCTGGAAGACAAAGCACACCTTCTTTGCATTCTTATATTTCAACCGCAATCTTCTAATATGGCATTTTTTCGTACAGTATTGAAGCTTCAAATAGTATTCCCATGGTCACTGCTCAAATTTAAAAGATACTAATTATGAAGAGAAAGTGCTAACTTTCCAGTGTAGAAACCTAGCAGAGCGCACCTTAACTAAAGGATCAAAGACATTGCCTCCAAGAATGGGGGAAAAAAGCAAAACCAAACTCGGGTGTCCCCTGAAAGGATGCACTAGCAAGGACTCAGCATCTCACAGCACCAGGATTCCTGCCCATTACAGAGAACCTGAATCTAACCAAGAGGAAATACCGAACAATCTACAAAGCAATTAGCCTCTAGTCTTCAAACATATCAATGTCCTGAAAGACAAAGAAAGACTGAGGAACGGTTCCAGACCAAAGTAGACTAAATATACATGACAACAAATGCCACACATAATGATGAATTGGATCCTGAATCAGACAAAATAAGGCTATAAAGAACATTATCAGGACAATCAGTGAAGTTTAAATATAAACCATAGATTAGATGTTGGTATTACATCAATGTTAAATCACCTACACTTGATAATTGTATTATCAAATGATGGTATTATATCAGTGTTATCCCTTACATTTGATAATTCCATTCTCTTAGTAGTTACTAAGAGAATGCACTTGTTCTTAAGAAGTGCATGCTTAATTACTTGGAGGTAAAGAATCATGATGGCTGCATCTTCTTTTCAAATGGTTGGAAAAAAATCATTACAAGTGTATGTGTGTGTATATATACACATAGTCTATATGTATACATTACACATTTGTGTATATGCAGAGAGAGAGAATATGATGAAGCAAATATGGCCAAAAAGAAAAGGAAAAACGACTGCTAAGTCTAGACTGGGTCAAGCAACTAGAAACCAGGGACCAAATGTGGCCCACCTCTTGTTTCTGTAAATAAAGTTTGTTTGGAACAGAGCTATGCCCGTTCATTTGCATATTGCCTGTGGCTGCTTTTGCACTACAGCAGCAGAGTTGAATAGCTGCAACAGAAGACCAAGCCAGCAAAGAATATTTACGAATCTTTGACAGAGAGCTTGCAATACCCTGATTTACATGAAAAGTATATGGAAGTTCTTTGCAGTGTTCTCATAACTTTCTTAAGTGTGTTTTTTTTTTTTTTTTTTTTTTTGAGATGGAGTCTCGCTCTGTCGCCCAGGCTGGAGTGCAGTGGCCGGATCTCAGCTCACTGCAAGCTCCACCTCCCGGGTTTACGCCATTCTCCTGCCTCAGCCTCCTGCCTAGCTGGGACTACAGGAGCCCGCCACCTCGCCCGGCTAGTTTTTTTTTTGTATTTTTTTAGTAGAGTGGTCTCGATCTCCTGACCTCGTGATCCGCCCGTCTCAGCCTCCCAAAGTGCTGGGATTACAGGCTTGAGCCACCGCGCCCGGCCCTTAAGTGTGTTTTTTAAAGTTAAAATTAAAAATAAATTCATAAAATAATCTTAAAATTATTTAAAATCTCAAATTACAAGTTTTCTCTAGCTGGCATTATTAAAAAGCTATTATGGATATAAATATATGGGCAAAGAGTATTAAAAAATTTAAGTTCCTATCAATGGGCTTATAGGAATAAACAGATTTAAAGACAAATGCTTCAGATCTGAAACCTCATACCAACTAGATAATATGTCTTCCCAAGCAACTGTTCAAGAAGAAAGAGACAAAACCTAGAATCTTTTAGGCTCTACAAAGTCAGTTCTAATAGGCTGTATAGACTGGTGGTTTAACCACAGCCTCGGAAACCCTAAAGTAGAGGACCCAGCATAGCCTCGGTCATCTTGGAAGTCGCAGGTAAGCTCCAGGGTGACTCTGTAAGGATCCCAATTGTCCTTCCTCTCTGCCATCACCTCTAATTACAAAACACAGGAAACGAGGTCACTCGGCACTGTGGTCCAATTTGCCTCTTGGACCCACTTTGTCCCTCTCTCCTTTATACTAGATAAATCCTTCTTACAACATCCAAGCAAAATGTTCCTCGCAAGGAAGACAGGAGATGGATAGAACCTACTTCTTTTGCAGTTGCAAACTACTGCACGGCATGTGTATTAGCTTTCAGTAGTATGCTCACTCCCTGGCTACATTCATACCTGAATTCTAAAAGCAGCAGAATCAGTCTGTGTTTATTAAAAGCCCAATGAAGGAAAACTGATGTTGGTGTTTTGCCAAGACAGAGCAGGAAAGGAGGGGTAGGTGTCCTTTCCTCACAGGAGGAAGCTTACATCCTCACATGAACATTTTCCTAAAGACACAAAAAACTCACCCTCAGTGGGAAATGTATTGGCGCACGGACAACTTAATAAAATGATACACATAACAAGACAGCTTTTTCTGTGTGAAAATAAAAGTGCATATTTAATCAAAGTGCTAAAAAATCAGTGACGGCTAGAAAATATTATCTGTACATGTAATTTCCAACCCAGAAACTGTAACACACACACACAATTTTTAAAATTATACTCTGATTATAGGACATCTGTATATATCCTTTGGCAGACTATCCAATCCACCGCTCAGCTTTCTCCAATACTGACCCCCAGGTAATCAAAATAACTCAAGAATCCCGGCAGAGCCATTAGCCAGCTTTTGCAGGCTGAATTAAGGGGACCCATGTTGTGCGTCCAGAATCTCAAGTGTTCATTAGATCAGATTTTGCGTAACTTAACTGGAATCACCAGTCACAGCATTCCAAGGGCTTAAACAGCCAGGCCCGTCTCCCCAGTGAAAGTCAGAATTGAATCTGCACAGCATGATTCTGACATCACTGTGCTGCGAGGTTAAAAAAAAACTCCTCTGTGACAAGTTGAATGGAGATTAGGATTTCCCTCACTTGGTGCTATGTTTAAAAGCTTATGCACATCTAGCTCTGATCCTTATCTCCATATATATATTTTTTCTACACATTTTCTTGACAACACACATCTCCTAAGAAAACATTTGATTGGTAGTTCTGGAGAACCATGTCAATCGTATTCCCAAGTTGGGTGGCCTGGTGTCCTTTTTTCCTGTGCTAATGACCTTATAAAATGCGGCACACATCACAGGAGGAATGGGATTTTGCTCTTTGTCCCTATGTTAAATCTCACAGAGCTACTTAAAAGCCTGTCTTATTTATAATATCTGCTTCTTGCTTAACAAGATTGTTTATATCAGTAATATATAAGAAGGTCATGGGTAACTATATGCTGTTGGCTTATTGTTTCCAAGAAATGCATCTCTTTGTCTGAGAGGTGAGTGATTATAGTAGGTTCTAAGAGAGAACCTAAAATGAAGCATGTCTGTGCAGTGAGACCAATCAGCAACAGTGTCAACACTAATCCTCTTCTGATAGAAGGAGCTTGTAACACTGACAGCTTAATATCTATCTGTGTGGCTCGGTTGTCTGATATGTCAAACTCAAGGAAGGCATGGTGTGCTCTTGAAAAGACCAGGGAGCCAAATCTCATGGGGACTTTCATGTTTCCTGTCTCCCTTGCCAGATCAAATCACCCCAGCTTTGTCAACATGAAAGCTCCTCTAAGACATTAGTGCATCCCTGAGCAAACCCATTCAATTTGGCATTATGTGGTAGGTCTGCTCCAGATTAATGGGTTAGACATCATATTCATAACTTTTCAGATGCTTAAAAGGAAACACCATGGTGGAGAATGTATGTTAGTTATGGATGGAAAACTCCATTTATAATAGAACCTGTTTGGCCTTTAACCCAAACTTGAAATGTGTACAACCTCACTTTCATATAAATTTTATTCTCTCTTCACCCCAAAAAGAGTGATGTTGAAGTTCTTGTGGCCAGTGGAATGCCATCATAATACAATAACAATGAAAGCTATTTGTGAACCCAACCAAAACGGGCAGCAAACACTAACTCAGTAACTTTTGATCATGAGAGTTTGTTAAACTATTGCAGTCTTTCAAGAAACTTTGCACAGGGTTTAGAAGCACCTCCTTCATACTGTGGGCAATGCAAATGTCAGTTTCTTTTGCTTGTTTTCCCTTATTATCCCCTTGACTGAAATACACATGTAAGGACTCAACCAAAGATGTCTCCTCCTCTTGTTGTTTTGCATTTTACAACTTAGCTAACTTAACACCGTTTTGATTAACTCAGCTTACCTTCATAACCCCTTTACCCATTCATTCATCAGTTGCTCTGCTGAACCAAAAAAAATGCAGAAAAAAGAAAAAAGGAGTAGCTCATATTATCTAGAGCAGTGGTGTCCAACATAATGCAAGAATGGAATTGCTCTGTATATACACCGTACAATATGGCAACCAGCAGCCACATGGGGCTGTTGAGCACTTGAAATGTGGCCAATGAGACTGGAAGATGAAATATTTAATTTTAATAAACTTAAATCTGTAAAGCTATATGTGGCTGATGGCTACCATATTGGAGAGAAGAAACTGAGCAAGTTAAAAGGAAAATACAAAAGTATGCATTCAACTTCCATCACACCCACCTTCTAGTGGAAGAGGAAGTAGAAGCTGTATTTCCCAGATGATCATGCCACTAAAATTCTGAATTCAATTAGGTTATGCTTATCAATATATTTATGCAGCATTTGAAGGCAAAAAGAAAACAGAAGGTATTTTCTTCCTTGTGCCTTGTTCACTATTTCTATGGTTTAGAACCTTGTGGAAGTGTGAAGGTTTTCTGCTGCAGTCTTCAAGTCTTCGTTCTCCAGCTTCCTGGGTATCTGTAGAGGCTTCATCAGGGGACTGCTCTTGACTCCCACATTGTTACACCAGAGAGGGCTCAGAGCAAGCAGGAGAGTCAGCTCTCGATTGTTTTAGAGTCATTTCTGGAGGCTGAGCCTGGAGTCCATTCCTTCAACACCTCTAATCATTTTAGAAGCATCTAATCTCTTGTATTAAGTTCGTTCCAGTTTATGTACCTGGAGTAGTTTGTTTTCTTCACTGACACTACCTGATGCAAGCAACTAAGATGATACATGTGAACTGAAATTTTTTAACTCTTGTGACATCAAAAATGCAAAGAATGTAGCCACAGCTTTTCTGATTATCTATTGTGTCACCAATATTCATTTCTAATCTTACAAGAGTCTCCCTTTACTTTGTAACCTCCCTCTCTACCTTCTCTGCATATGTATTTATTGATTCACATTTATGTGTTGGGCAATCCAAGAGATATTGGGGGCACATGGATGCATCAAACACACAGTCTTCATGCTTTGACCTTAGAGTATGATGGAGAACAAAATTAAGCCATTACAGTACAGTGGGCTCAAAGCCATGAGACAAAGGTATACAGAAGTACAGATGGGGAGAACCTAACCCAAGTGACAACTATGCAAAATTTCCTGGGCAAAGGGATATGTGTAGACAGAAAAAAAAAAAAAAATGAGTAGGATTAACCAGGCAAAAGCAGGTGGGATGAGAGAAGAGTATGTTCCAGATAGATTTGATCTTTTTAAGCATGAAAATAAAACTGTAAATTTCAGCAAGCTAGAGGCACTCCAAAGGTTTCTGCTGTGTTCTGAGATGAAGACAAATGATCTACAATTCACAGGCTATTCAGAGTCAACTTTAGTTTTGGGGCAAGTGGGAGCTTGGATCTTAGCAATGCTTACAGCGACTGCTGGATATATTTTAGAAGTATAGCAGGCTTTATGTAGACCAGTAGAACAAAGAAAAGAAAATGACTCTTATTGAAGAAATGTATGTTTCCTTTATCAGAGAGAAAGAACTTAGCTTTCCTTTCCCAAAAGCATGCACACCATTGGTAAAACTAGTAATTTAATTACCCCAAAAGACAGCACTCAAAGGTCTGCTTTATCAAATGATAAGATTCTCTAAGTGTTGGCCGGCCGCGGTGGCTCACAACTGTAATCCCAGCACTTTGGGAGGCTGAGGTGGGCGGATCACGAGGTCAGGAGTTCGAGATCAGCCTGACCAACATGATGAAACCCCATCTCTACTAAAAATACAAAAATTAGCCGGGCGTGGTGACTTGCGCCTGTAATCCCAGCTACTCAGGAGGTTGAGGCAGGAGAATTGCTTGAACCTGGGAGGCAGAAGTTGCAGTGAGCTGAGATGGCGCCATTGCACTCCAGCCTGGGCAACAGAGTGAGACTCTGTCTCAAAAAAAAGAAAAAAAAAAAAAAGATTCCCTAAGTGAAATTCTAATGCACCTGAAAATAACTTACATAAGAACATCCTTATTATAACAGACATGTGATAATTATGACATAGATGATGCCATTAATGCCTGCTTTCTTCCACTTGGGGGGAGCTTAAAAAGAATCTCACTCACACATGAAATCATTTTGGAGATTTAAAATAAAGTGTACAAATCCCACAAATTTGAATAGGCAGCTTCATGTAATTTAATGCCGCTATATGTAACAGTTTAACTGGACAAGAACACAGAGAAGGAAGAGTAAAAGACACTGTTTTCCAAGTTTTATTAGTTTCTTCCCAACTCATTCAGATTGTTATACATGTATCAATTCATAAGAGTAACTTAAATACCCTGTATCCTCAGAAAACTGTTTCACCAAGATGCTGCCGCTAATGTACCCTCACTTCACCAAGAGGAAACAGATTTGCTTTATTTCTATTGTCACTGAATGCACGTTTATAATTTATAGAATGCTTCTCTTCTGCTTCTTTAATATAATAGAAATGTCTTCATGTTTATAGAAAAACAAGAAACTCACATCCAACTTACTCATTTTCAACAGGAAATGTGATGGACTAACACGCAAAGACTGTATTACAAAGAGAATGCAAGGCAAAAATATCAGAATGGCATCTTCTGTTGGAAATAGAGTGGACTAAATATTTTTGGAGATTACACATCTGTCAGATAAGGCAAGTCCTTCCCATGAAGTGGTAAGCTTCTCTCTCTTTCTTTGGGAAATGTACTTGCTGTCGCTCTTTGTTAATGAGCAAAATCAGTGACCCCTCTAGCTCAGAAAAGGCTCCTTCCTGATCACTGCCTCCACCACATCCCCACCCAGAACACTAAATGAACCAGTGACAACAAAATGCTCTTGTGCCCTAGGCCCTCTATTTCTCGGAGTTTATAGACCACCTAACAATCAAAGCAGGGCAGTGGGGGGAGGCCGCCTTTGTCCCTGCTGTTACTTTGTGTTTTTTCTCGCTGGCTTCCCAATTCCCTCCGAGCACCATCATCACCATATCCCTCATGGCTAAACAGCCAGAGGCATGGGGCTTTCACTCCAAATTTCACGGCGTGATAAAATGCAGGGGCTGCCTCGCTGGGGATCTCAAAGCCCTCCTTTGTGGGCCTGGTTGAGGGTCAGGTTAAGTAGCGCGTTTTGGCAGCAGGCATCTGTTTGTCTTCACGCCATGATCTTCCTAACAAGGGGGAGGGAGAGGAAGGCAAGCGGGAAGAGGAGACAGATTCAGAAAACTACCTTCACAGTGGCAAGCAAATTCCCTTCTGCCGCTTGACAGACTATGAGGCCAATGTAAATCCACTGCCTACCACACTGATGGCCCCACCGAATCAATTCGATTGAGCCGTGAGACAGGGAGCTTTTCCTTTCTTATAGGCTGAGGCCTCACTTGTTGCTCTAAAGAGAAAAAACAAAGCAAGACCCTTTCTTGCTCAGACTTTTTATAAAGAAAATGAACCTGTACAAAAAAAAAGTGTTGGAAAGATCGCATTTCTTGTTTTTTTTTTTTTTTCCTGTTGTAATATAATCATAGAATTTTAAAATTTATTCTTCTCAATACAGCAACCCTGTTGCTATAATTGGGAGACATTTGCTAGTCAAGGCCAATAAAGAGCTCATTCTATTTAAAGAAAGCCTTTATGTAGAAAAGCTTTATAAGACATGATTAATATTAATTATTTCTACAAGTCATAGATACAATTTCTACTCTGGAAAGAAACCAGTGGGTGGGGATTGTTCCCTAAAAACTCAAACCACTGAATATGACCAAAGTCAGCAGTTCAAAAGTAGAGTTGGTTTTCTAATATAATTAAAACCTACATATCAATATTTTCTCAGAAAACACAATTTTACTTGGTTCCCTGTGTCATTCTCTAAGAACAGATACTTACTTCCTCATGTCAGCCTATATGCAAGAAGAATAAGCCTTTTAAAATTATGAGAAAATTAGTAGGAAATGATAAATAAGAAATAAGTAGGTCAGTCAGACGTATGGAGTATCCAGAAGAGGAAGGAATATCACAGGGGAGAAAGCAATAAAAAATAACATACTTCATGAATCTGAAGAGTCATTGTAAAAATCCTCAGATGCGGCCGGGCACGGTGGCTCATGCCTGTAATCCCAGCACTTTGGAAGGCTGAGGCGGGTGGATCATGAGGTCAGGAGATCGAGACCATCCTAGCCAACACGGTGAAACCCCATCTCTACTAAAAATACAAAATTAGCCAGGTGTGGTTGTGAGCACCTGTAGTCCCAGCTACTCAGGAGGCTGAGGCAGGAGAATCGCTTGAACCCAGGAGGTGGAGGCTGTAGTGAGCAGCAATCATGCCATTGCACTCCAGCCTGGGCGACAGAGCGAGACTCCGTCTCAAAAAAAAAAAAAAAAAAAAAAAATCATCAGATGCAGACAGACACACACATGCATGCACATACACACAGCACAAAGAAACAAAGGCATAAATTGCCAACTATCTAGCTCACCCTTGGTAAAGGAGGGAATAATCAGATGTGCAGAAACAGGGAAAAGGAGGTATCACATGATATAAAATAGCATTCCTCACATTCATCTTCTCATTAAACCATTATTTCTGTGATCCCTTTTTTCTTCGGCAAAGTGGATGATATTATTCCATCAATATTTTAAAAAGAAAAATAGTACCCATTGGAGAATCAGTTTCTTTAACAATTGTCACCATTGCTCCACTACAAATATCACACACACACAAATTCAAGACCTGCACATCAGGAGATGGAAATGCAAATTACACTGGTGTGCATACACACGCAAATACAAAGACTATCTTACTGGAAGTCCTCATGGATTTCTTAAAGCCCATGGGAATATTATGTCAAGTACTAAATACACACCGTTGTCAGTTCGGCCCATGAAAGTAAATGTCATTCCAAGGCAATGATTTTAAATTGTGTGGTGTTTAGGTAGTCTGCTCATCTTTTCTAAAAAGCATTCATCAAAATTCCCCGAAAACTGATTTAAGGTTAATGCTTAGAGTTCTAGATAGGCATCCATTCTGCGGGTTTTTTTTTTGTTTTGTTTTCCTTTTGTCAGGGATTTTATTTTATTAGGTCAGGGGTTTGCAATAGGGGCAAAGGAAGAAATACAGAGTTTATTTTAAGATTGTAATGTAATTCTAGAGTAGATTAGTAAAGTTTTATGTATAAAATCTCACAATAAAATAAATACAACATATTTATAATTCTATCTATACCATTAAGACTTGTACACAAATGCTCCTTACAGCATTATTCATAATAGCCAAAAAGTGGAAACAAATTTCAGATATAATTATTGACGAATGAAAGAATAAATAAAATGAAAAAAGAATACATGGAAATATTATTTGGCAATGAAAAGAAATGGAATACCAAAGCATGCTACAGCATCAATGGGCCTTTACAATATTATGCTAAGTAAAATAAAAAGCCAGATAAAAAGATCACATGCTGTATGATTCCATCATTTATATGAAATATCTAGAATGAGTCAATCTATGAAGGGAAAGAAAATAAGATTAGTGGATATGTAGGACCGAAGGAATTGGAGGGAAATGGGAGTGACTGCCAATGGCTTTGGGATTTTTCTGGGGGTAGTGATAAAAATATTCTACAATTCTGCTGATAATTGCAAGACTATAAATACATGAAAAACCAATGAACTGTTTAAACGACTAAATTGTACAGCATGTGAATTATATTTCAAGAATGCTATTAGGCAAAAAAAAAGTCTCTAAATTCACCAGTATATATATATGTAATTTATATTGAACAATGATTAAAAATGTACTGACTTTTCCTGCCAAATAGATTGTAAGTTAAAAATTCAGTGATCTTCAACTATCCCATTTTGAATAGATTCATATTGTCAAACATGTCTATTCCATTCAATGGACTAAGCATGTGGATCGGTGTCTCTTAAAGTGTGGGTTTGGTCCTCCCCTCTCCCACACTCCACCAAGATTAGGATTGAGTAGGTGTGAAGTCGCAGCCAGAAAAATGCATCCATAGGCACACCCCAGGTGATCCTCATGCAGGCTGAATTACAAGAAGTCTGAGAATAGATCCTGAACACATAAAAATGGGAAACTTTATAAAGAACTTTCAATGTCTTCTCTTTCGTGTTAATGTTTGAATAATAATTTCTCATGCAACATAACCATTCAAAAGCAGTAATTCTAGAAAATGTTAGACAGCAATTACATTATCTTAAGCTTTATGAGACAATTGAAACACTTTTTTCTAGGTGTTGATGACCTAGAGGAAAATGATCATTTGAAAAATTAAAAACTTAGAGACATACCAATGCAAGAATTGGCACTCAAATGAACTCCTAATAATGCATATAGAGAAGGTCTTTATTGAATAAAATAGAAGTGTTTGCAACTCAGAATCATCTACCCTTCTTAAATGTCAATTTAACAAAATAATGTATCACTTAAAGATACTGGTGACTAAAATTTTCAGTACAAATCATGTGTTGCATTAATAAATTGGGCCCTTTCATTTTGTGTTATGATATTGTTCCATTCTATTTGAGGACTAAGCTCTGATTCTTTCATGTTGTCCAAATTCCTACCTAAGGGCTCTAGGGAGTCATGCCCTACAAATCATAAGTTCTCATTAGATGGGCTTTATTTAACTCTATATATCGTGACTTATTTTCCAACCTGACTCTGGCATAACATTACAAGACAAGGAAGAAAATCAAAATATTTTACCCCCAAAATACGTTTCTTGTTACATTTTGAAATGGCCCTGCAAGCCATCCTTTGTGAGGGAAAATGCATGTCTGTAAAGAATCCCTATTAACATAGCTAGACCTTTTCCTTCCAGTCTACCACCTTTTAAAGGGTCTGAATAGGAAACATTTGTCATCTATTGTTTCTAACAGCAGCCACTGTGAGACTTCAAAAGAACTTTGGTCTCCTCAATCTTTTATCTTAACCTGAACATTTCCTTTCCATTGATTCCAGGTCTTTAGACAAAAACTCAACCAATTGTCAATCAGAAAATGTTTAAATTTACCTATAGCCTAGAAGTGCCACCCCCCACCCCCCAACCCCGCCTCCGCTTTGAGTTGTTCCGCCTTTCTGAACCAAACCAATGTATTTCTTAAATGTATTTGATTGATATCTCATGCCTCCCTAAAATGTATAAAATCAAGCTGCACCCCGACCACCTTAGGCACATATTCTCAGGACCTCCTGAGGGCTGTGTCATGGGCCATGGTCACTCATATTTGACTCAGAATAAATCTCTTCAAATATTTTACAGAGTTTGACTCTTTTGGTCGACATACTTGTGTTTAAGATTTAGCTTGACAAAAATACCGTTATGCAGAGGACCATTCAGCCTGTAAAGTAAAAACAATAATAAAGTTCAAAGCCTCCACCAGCTCAATGGACCCCACCTTAGCCAAGGGGTCCCAAATAAACCTGAAAAATCAGCTCAAGTCATGACAGGAAAGAGGGGACAGACATGCCGCCTTCCTTTGGAGTTTAGGCACAACCGACCAGAATTCATATTAGCATGCGGATCTTAAGACTGACAAAACAGACTCTTTGTAGCAATAAGATACCCAACTCCAGCCTGACCCCAGTATGGTATCACATGACAGATAGCAGGCCCTGAAAAAAATAGAAGTATTTTACCTCAAAATATATTTATTTGACATATTCTGAAATAGCCTTGCAAAGCCATCTCTTGTGGGGAAAATTTGCATTCTGTAGAGAATCTCCTTCCCTTATTAGTTCTTTTCCAGAGAATCTGACACCTTTTAAGGTCCAATAAGAGGTATTTACCATCTATTCTCTCTGAAGCCTGCTACCTGGAGGCTTCACTTACATGACAAGAACTTCGGCTTCTTCAACCCCACTGTCCTTACCTTAATTCAAGCATTTCTTTCTGCTGACTTCAACATTTCAGGCAGAGCTTAACTCTTTCAACCAATTGCCCATCAGGAAATCTTTGAACCCACCTATGACCTGGAAGCCCTCTGCTTTGAAATGTTCTGCCCTTTCAGGCTGAACCAATGTATATCTTCCATGTATTCATTTACATCTTTGCTTGTAACTTCTTTTTCGCTAAAATGTATTGAGAAGCTGCAACCCAGCCACCTTGGGCACATGTTCTCAGGATCACCTGAGGCCATGTCATAGGCCACGGTCCTTAACTTTGGCAAAATAAACCTCTCCATTGATTAAGACCTGTCTCCGATACTTATTGGTTTACAAACCTTAACATTATATTAGATGGGTTTCCCATGTGTAATTTCAAAATGCAATGTCACTGTAAAAGAACTCAGCTGCAAACACATGCCCCTCAATAGGCAGCTCAAAGTTCCTCCAGGGAGAAGCACTGAGGCAGAGGTGAAGCTGGGAGCTGAGTGCAGCATCGACGAAGGGAGTCTAGGCATCCTGTTGTCTGTCCAGCAGGAGGGGAATGGCCATGTCTCAGCAGAAAGAGGAACCAAAGAGTTTTCTGAAGAAATATTTCTCATGTGGCCCCTCAGACCCCCATGCTCAAAACACATGCACCGTTCAGTCAACCCGATTTCGGTAAACATCCTACATAGCAGTAGATTTACCTGTCTGGACTTTGTGTTTTTACTATTACTTCCCCTCTTCATTTTTCTCCACTCTTTCGAATGTGTTCTCTTTAAGCTTTGTTGTTGTGGCTGTTGTTTCCATTTATTTTAGTTTTAGTTTTAGTTTAGTTTAGTTTTGTTTTGAGACAGGGTTTCACTCCTGTCGCCCATGCTGGAGTTCAGTGGTGCTATCTTGGCTCACTGCAGCCTCAACTTCCCAGGCTCAAGCGATTCTCCCACCTCAGCCTTCTGAGGAACTGAGACTACAAGTGCAGGCCACCATGCCCGGCTAATTTTTTTTGTACTTGTGGTAGAGATGAGGTTTCACCACATTGCACAGTTGATCTCAAACTCCTGGGCTCAAGCAATCTGCCCGCCTCCAACTCCCAAAGTACCGTTATTACAGGTGCAAGCCACCGCACCTGTCCTGTTTCAATTTATTTTGAAGCCCAACTTTCACTTCTAAGTGAAGAAACGTGAGCTCAAACCCTGTCTGAGTCCACACAACTGGGTCCACCCAATACAGTTTTTCATGTCTTTCCTCTGATACAAGAAGATTTTCGGGGGGTGGGGTGGGGTGGGGAGTGTTATATACAGATGAATTCCTTCGTAATACACTTGTCTAAGAAGATTGGAAACCCCATGACTAAAATTCCACTGAATCCTTCAGAGCAAAATAATCTTGGTAGATAAGAAGACTGGTGGCTACGACACTTTATGAGAAATATCTGTAACAAAATTTCAGCTTTGTCAACAGCCTTGATCCCAAAGCCATGTGCTCACACATACCACCTGATATTGGCAAATCTACCAAACCAGTCTACCCCTTGCACAGCAAATGAACAATGTGAGTTTCTCTACATAGTGGATTCCCAGAAAGATCCTTCCATCTGATTCTGGAAGGATGATAGCTTGTTTTCAAACTCCCCATAATTAATTTTTCCAAAAGAGATAAGAATATATATCTAAGTATATCTAAGCATTTACCCTTATGAGAATTTTTGCCTAGGGGAGAAAAGTTGAGCAATATGACACAAGGTGTCTACCATAGTTTTATTCTTTTTTGTTGTTGTTGAGACGGAGTCTCACTCTGTCGCCCAGGCTAGAGTGCAGTGGTGCGATCTCGGCTCACTGAAACCTCTGCCTCCCGGGCTCAAGCAGTTCTCCCACCTCAGCCTCCTGAGTAGCTGCGATTACAGGCACCTGTCATCATGTCCAGGTAATTTTTTTATTTTTGTAGAGACAGGGTTCACCGTGTTGGCCAGGCTGGTCTTGAACTCCTGACCTCAGGTGATCCACCCCCCCCTCCCCAGCCTCCCAAAGTGGTGGGATTACAGGTGTGAGCCACCGTACTGGGCCAGTTTTATTCTTTTAGGTTACTAATAAAGAGCGAAAGGAAAGATGGTGAGTCTAGCAACAGGGCAATAAACATAGGACAGTCAAGGAAGACATCTTTATTTGAGACATGGTTTTACTCCTGTCACTCAGGCTGGAGTTCAGTGGCATGATGTCAGCTCACTGCAGCCTTGACCTGCCAGGCTCAAGCAATTCTCCCATCTCAGCCTCCTGAGGAGCTGGGACTACCTGTGCGTGCCACCACCTGTAATAGGCGTGCCACCACCTGTAGTAGCCACCACCTGTAGTAGGCAGATAAAGTAGGATTTTGTGGGCCTAGTGATTTTGGAAACCATGGCTAGGCCTTTAAAGTCCTTTGAGAATTGCTACATTGAAGTGATACTGTATTTTTCAGCATGAAAATAAATGCTAACGCTAGCACTCATTTTTCATCTTTTCATGGCTACAATAGAAAGCTTCATATCTTTTGTAGGTTACAATTGTAAGTAAAGGCTAACCCCCTTCCCCACCAAAAGGTGGAAGCCTTGAGAATAAAATCCTATTTCAAAAGAAGATTTCTGGCCAGGCATGGTGGCTCACGTCTGTAACCCCAGCACTTTGGGAGGCTGAAGCGGGTGGATCGCTTTGAGGTCAGGAGTTCAAGACCTGCTTGGCCAACATGATGAAACCCCACCTCTACTGAAAATACAAAAATTAGCTGGGCGTGGTGGTGCACGCCTGTAATCCCACCTACTTGGGAGGCTGAAGCAGGAGGATTGCTTGAACCCAGGAGGTGGAGGTTGTAGTGAGCTGAGATCGTACCACTGCACTCCACCCTGGGCTACGGAGTACGACCCTGTCTCAAAGAAAAAAGAAAAAAAGAAGATTTCACAGGGCATTTGCATGCTACCAATGAGATCGAGGTGGAGGGTTCGATCCTTGTCTAGGGAACAATTTGTCATGAGCATAGAACACTTTGTTCTACCATCGAAGGCAGAAATGTACTATTCACCTTGCATAGGCAGGGTGTCTCAGCCTCCACGCTACTGACACGCAGGGCTTATCCATAAGCCTTTGTTGTGGGAGGCAGTTCTGTGCATTGGAGGATATCAGCAACTTCCTTGACCTCTACCCACACGATACTAGTAGCACTTCCATCCTCAGGTGTGAAAGCCCAACATGTGTCAAAACATTGCCAAATGTCCCCCAGGGACAAGAACTGTCCCTGGGTTGAGAACCAGTGATATAAGGTACAAGCTTATAAGTAAATAAGCACAAAACCATCACCACCATGGGGAAAGGTATTCAGAACAAGTCTTTCTGGTTATGACTCAGAACCCTCACCTCCACAATATTGATTTCCCAATAACACAATCCAGATGGAAATTCTAAGAAAGGGCTAACTCAAGTAGGCTAGGAGAGAAGCAATTCACTGTCACCTCAATTCAAAGGATGACAGAAAAGAGCAAGCAAAATATATAGCAAGTCGCACTAACACTTGAAAATAACTTCAGAGGTTTCAAACAATTCCCACAAATCCACACTGCTTTGAAGCGTATTTCTGTGGTAATTCTGTAATCTTGATGTAAAAAAAAAAGTGAACTCTTAGCTTTTGAGTGAGTTGAGTATATTGTCAGCTTAGTAGTTATTTTAGAGACATTTTTCCTCTTAGCTACAAGCAGTAAGCAAGTACAGTTCCTATGTTCAATCTCCTTAAGAAAAGACCTGGGACTTCATTAGGGTGAATGACAGAGGAGAAAATGAATCGTTACATAACCCAAATTCCTTCATGATACTCTTTTGAGCCAAAAAAGCATCTTAAACCTATACCTTTTAATAATTTCTCATTTCAACACCCTGAAATGCTCTATGCAGCTTGGGCATCTCATTAGGGGCAAATAATATCATCAGAACTTCCCATCTCCACAAAGCATTTGAAATCCAGTGAGTTTATTAAATGGCATATGTGTTATAAATTGATAAATGTCATAAATTGATAAACTGTATAAATGTTATAAATTGATAAACTGTACAAATATTATAAATTGATAGACAAAACAATTAAAATAATGCTTCCAGGATGAACCAATCTTCATAGTGGAAAACAAATTATATGCCTCCAAAGTGGATCAATATATTAAAATAGAACAATTAGCCAGGCGTAGTTGCTCACACCTGTAATCCCAGCACTTTGGGAGGCTGAGGCAGGTGGATCACCTGAAGTCAGGAGTTCGAGACAAGCCTGGCCAACATGGTGAAACCTCGTCTTTACTAAAATACAAAAATTAGCCGGGCATGGTGGTGGGCGCTTGTAATCCCAGCTTCCCAGCTACTCGGGAGGCTGAGGCAGGTGGATCACCTGAAGTCAGGAGTTCAAGACAAGCCTGGTCAACATGGTGAAACCCCGTCTTTACTGAAAATACAAAAATTAGCTGGGCATGGTGGTGGGCGCTTGTAATCCCAGCTTCCCAGCTACTCGGGAGGCTGAGGCAGGAAAATCGCTTGATCCTGGGAGGCGGGGTTGCGCCACTGTACTCCAGCCTGCGGGACAAGGCAAAACTCCGTCTCAAAAAAAAAAAAAAAAAAAGAACAATTACATGGAAATTATTGTGTGACTGAGTAAACAAATTTAACTGGATCAGGTAAATGCCATAAAAATGCAATAAACATTCAAACTAATAACTATTTGCCATAAATCTAGTCTAAAATAATGACATTAATTTAAAAATTGCTGTATCTAAGTTGAGGAGTTAAAAATTGTTTGTGTTAATTTTTAATTCTTTATATTTGGACTATTGTTCATAAAAGTAATATCATAGAAATTACACTTATTATCAAGTAACAATATTATTTTAACAATGCTTTCATGAATCTCCAAATGTCCAGATATGCTATTAAATAGCCAGTTTTGACATATATGCTTTCTATCTTCCTATAATTTTGTTGATGTCTTTGTTCAGTAAATGCAAAGATTAGTCCTGTGGGATGTTAAAGAACACTACCAGCATCAGGTGCACTCCAGGTGTTTAGTAAAGAAAAACTGAATCCAAGAGAGACTAGCCACTTAGACACCTTTTCTTTGATATAAAGGACCAATAAACGGACAGTCTCCCCAGTCAGCACCTCCTTTATCAGCCTCCATTAAAATGGTTCCAATACAGAAAGGTGTTAAGAAGTGAAAATCCACTAGACACACGCTTCACTACCCTTGTCTACTGCTCCCCCAGGAACGACACCCAAATTCCTTTAGTGCCCAGAGTATTCACAAAAGGGCCGGTCCTGACCTCCAAGATGTTTCACAAAATATAAAGTCAAATTTATTGTCTACATCTCTGATGGTGAGAGACAGGTATGGATGGAAGCGTTAAGAGAAAACAAAATGTCAGGGTTTATTAACCCCAAGTAAGAGCCAGAAGAGTCCCAATTTTACTGCTGAGGAGTTTATAACCCAGGGAGTTGACATATGTGACTATCTCTAGGGCACTCTATCTTGATAGTGACAAAGCTAGAACTTGAAGACATGTCTCATCATGGCCAGCCCACCATAATCCCCAGGGATTCACCGATGAGCCATCTTATCAACATGGTCCACAGAGGTAGGACCTACCATTCCCATTCCCATCTCCTTCTCCACTTTATTTGTTGCCATACGCCTTATGAGCCTCTCATATCCATATCCATGAGGATAAGACTTTTGTCTTTGTCTCTATCAGTATCCCCAAGAATACTTTGCACAAGCAGTAGGTACTCAGTGAATGAATACAATAATAAAATTCCATCAACCTGAGTCTTAACATGTCCAAGTTCCCCAATTTAAAATTTCTCAACAATGGTAACAGTCATCTCAAATTTTGCCTGCACACAATGGTGCCCCAACAAGTCCCATCCACTTCTGAGCTCCACCTTCTGGGTGTAACAGCCTGCTGAGCCCCAATCTGGGGGTTGCAGTGAATTTCCCAGGAAGCCAATCAAGTTCAAGGTGGCCCCTCACTTGTAGGAGCCCCTTCCATGGCACTGGAAGAGACTCAGGCAATGTGTTTACACGCAAATTATAAAATTTGCAAAATTAACCTATTTTCTTTTTTTTAAAACTACATAAGCTTGCATCTCACACACCTAAATCCTGTTCATATTTGACAATGACTTGCGTCATATTTGACAATGACTTGCCCAGTGTTACTTGTGTCTACTGCTTATGATAGTTTCCTGGGGGACCCATAAGTAGTGTAATCCTCTTGAGACTTCAACTTTTTCTGGAGGTTTCAGTTCTCCTGGGTCCCTCCTGGCATTTCCAGGCAGCTGCAGAACAGCCTTGCTAAACCATTGCTTTGGAATGTGCTGATAAACACATCTGCTGGTGCATTTCCCGTTTTCTGTTTCTGAGGACATCCTGAAGCCTTCTTGGATAATCAGGAGGAGAATCTGAACATGTCAAATCATATGTATTTGTAAATGAGAACAGTATGGTCAGAAATCAGAGCCAGAAGATGGGTTAAATAGAACAACTGTGGGCATTTCAAGAGGACAGCAAAAAAAAAAAAAGAGGGTTGAAGATATTCTACTATAAAATATCATCTGAAAAAGATAAACAGGCTAGGCCAAGGTGGGTGGATCACTTGAAGTCAAGAGTTCGAGACTAGCCTGGCCAACATGGTGAAACCTCATCTCTACTAGAAATACAAAAATGAGCTGGGAATGGTGGTGGACGCCTGTAATATCAGCTACTCAGGAGGCTGAGACAGGAGAATCTTTTGAGCCCCGGAGGCGGTGGTTGCAGCGAGCTGAGATAGCGCCACTGCACTCCAGCCCAGGCGACAGAGTGAGTGAGACTCCATCTCAAAAAAAAAAAAAAAGATACAGGGGCTGATGAGAATGAATTATCGCCCACAGGAAGCTGTCCTTTTGACCACACTGCTGAATCAAAGTCAAAGGAGAGGTGTAGACAGGGGGGAAAAAATCCAATTTGTAGTCACAGAGGGAGTACTGGGTGAAAAACATTCTGAAAAGGAGTCGGGGCTCAACAGAACTAGTTTATCAATGAAAGACATTTCAAAGCCTTGAAAGAAAAATTACTAATGCCCATTGCTAATTAATCATTCTACAGATTCTCATGCAAATGTTCTTTGGATGGCTTTGATCTGCACTGACACCTGAAAGAAAGCACACAGTGTCTCCGGACGGGAGCGATGCCTGGGAGGCAATGGCATGTGTGGGTACACAGCCCCCTGTATGATCCCCTAATACCCTGGGAACTCTGGTGCCGCTGAGGGCGGCCAAGCCACAGAAAGCAGGGCTCCAGCCCAGCCCATGCTAGGACCTCGGAGATGGCTCCACTGTGGCCCTTTACCTCCCAAACCACAAAACACACACCCTGATCAAAAGCAGATGGCCTTCCCATGCCCTCACCCTTAACACCAATGCAAATCGCCTCCCAGAACTGTTCAATACTCCCATACGCACTGAAAGGAGAACTGAATATGTTAAGGCCTTGAAGAATTGGGGAGAAAAATGTTAAATAAAATTAACTAGATATTGGCAAAGTAACAAAACTGTTGCCTCATAGATGGAAAAAAAAAAAAAGACTACTTGGGGAAAATTAAAGAGAAATCCTTTTTCAAAGCTATGTTCTCAGCAATGGGTAGCCAAGTGTCTTCAATTTCATAGTTTTACCTGATTTATAACAGGGGTTTGTCTGAGAGACAGACCTCATTTAAAATTTAAAATTATGTGAAATCAAGAAACGATTTCCCAAGTTGAGATCTCTCCACTGGCTTCCACAAAGTCGCACAATAATAAAACATTTTGGAGTGGGAAATTGCTTGTACAAAACTAGACAGATTGCTGCCTTCCTACCCATGTGGAATAAACTCCTGTCTGCCTAGTAGTTTAGCTGACATTTCATTTACTTTCCTAAAGTTTCAACCACAATTAGTGATCAAAGACATCAGGGGTCCTGTCTCCCTAGGGTGTACTCCCAGGGAACATTCATTTTAGACGGCAGGTAAAGAAAACAAGGAAGTCGTTGGCACTGGCCTGATTTGCATTTATTTTGTATTTACTTGGTTTTTTGTTTTGTTTTGTTTCTGTTTTTTGACGGAGTCTCACTGTGTCACGCAGGCTACCATGTAGTGGTACAATCACAGCTCAGTGACACCTACATCTCCTGGGCTCAAGCAATCCTCCACCTCAGCCTCCTGAGTAGTTAGGACTACAAGCATGCACCACCATGCCTGGCTAATTTTTTTTTCCTCACTAATTTTTGAAATATTTTTGTATAGGTAGGGTCTTGCTATGTTGCCCAGGTTGGTCACCAACACCTGGTTTCAGGTGATCCTCCCACCTCGTGCTCCCAAAGCGCTGAGATTACAGGTGTGAGCCATTGCACCTGGCCTCCCATGTACATTTAGTTTCTGATTTTTGTTTTTAGGAATGATTCGACGTGATATACATATTCATAAGAAATAGCAAAATAACCTAAAATGGAAGTTAGCAAGAAGAAATAAGAGGGAATGAGGACATCAAGTGGAATCTATAAAGAGTTTGATACCAAACTACACTCTACTGAGTCCTCAACACCCACTGAATGTAGGCCACAAATTTGGATTTCAGCTTCCTAATCTCTAACAGGAAAAGAAGAATTTGATCAATTCCTACAATGCAAGTATTCACATAATTTAAAAGCATACAAGGAACCTGGAAGAACAATTATTCCCAATATAAAATCTAAAAAGAATTTTCTTCTGAAGTTAAGAAATATTACATTCTAACAATAGAACGTACTCAAGTATCCTCACCATGGCAAGGTTGAGGAGTTTTATAGAGCTCTTCTTCACGGCATGCCTCACACAAGGATAGAATCTCACCACAGCAAAGTCAGTATCATCAATTCTACAGGGTCCAACAAATCATGTGAGCATAACCAGTCCTCTGTCAACCTGGACCAAACCAATCTTTGTGCGCAGTTATTTAATTAAATTTATTTATTTATTTATTTATTTATTTATTTTTATTTTTGAAACAGAGTCTTGCACTGTCACCCAGGTTGGAGAGCAGAGACACAATCTCTGCTCACTGCAACCTCTGTCTCCCGGGTTCAAGGGATCCTCCTGCCTCAGCCTCCCGAGTAGCTGAGACTACAGGCACGCACAACCACACTCGGCTAATTTTTGTATTTTTAGTAGAGACGGAGTTTCACCATGTTGGACAGGCTGGTCTCAACCTCCTGGTCTCAAGTGATCCACCCGCCTCGGCCTCTCAAAATGCTGGGATTAAAGGCATGAGCCACTGTGCCCAGCCGTCATGCTTACTTAGAATACTGAGTATAATTCAGTATTACTATAGTCACACTCACTCACACTAAGATCTGTTTCTTTTGTTCTTGCTTTTATCATCTGCTCATCTCTTCATTGCAGTTGTTTTAGATTTGGTCATTTTGGGGTGAAAGAAGAAATAGGGCTCAACCTGTAGCTATTGGAACAGGTCTACATGAACCCACTGTCATTTTGTTCGGATGCTCTCCTAGATTGAATGCTCTCCTGGACTGAGAGCCTAGTAACCAGATAGTGGATTCTTGTTATCTACTGCAGTAAGTGAAGTGGTGCCTCCATCCTTGGAGTCATCCTGGACCTCTCTCCTCGCAATTTCAATCTTTCAGCAGATCCTGTAGGTTCCACCTTGAAAATACTTCCCCATATGCCTACAATCTCTGCCTTACTTCCTCCAGGTTTCTGCTCATGTGTACAAATACACATGACCTTTTTACCTTACTTGTTGGAAAATAAACACCCCCCCAAACCCTAGTTCCCCTTATCTGGCTCAATTTTTCTCCCTTGTTCTCCTTACTAACCACTGTACTTTAATTGGCTCATTGCGTTTTTTTTGTCTGTCTCACACTAGAATGGAGTTTCATGTGGGCACGGGATGTGTCTGTCTTTTCACTCTATGGTCCAGCGTCCATAACAACTTTCAGCACACAGTAGGTATTTGATAAATGTCCAGTGCATGAGTGAAGAAGGAGACAGCATGACATGGGGCTGCAGATAGGAAGCCAATGACTTTTTTTTCCTGTTAAATTGTACTGAGTAGCAAGCATGATGCCACAAGTGAGGGATTCAGTAGTGACCAGAACTGACATGGCTGTAGCCCTCCAGCCAGCTAAATCCCTTGGCACTGATTCTGAAAGGCACAAAATTCATGGATGTGAATATGAGCTTGAGCCTCAGATCCTTCTCTGTCCTTACTCTCAACTTCAAGTCATCCAGCCCCAGGGCGAGAGCTGACACTGCCTTTGTCAAGCCTGTTCCCCTGGTTCTTGAAGCCAAATTTGGTCTTATGTCTCCCATGGGTCTGTATCAGGAGGGCAGATGATTCTGGCACAATACTTCAGTATAAACAAACCACATGTGTAACCAAAAAGCAACCAATAAAACTAAGTACAAATGTCCCCCAGCAAAGACAATCTGTGCTCTGCTACTAAGGAATAGAATTCCATAAAAGAAAAAAAGAAAGCTGTGGTTTTCTTGAAGGTCTCTCTCTATTCCATTCGCCTGTACAGATATTTATCTCAGTAACCAAATACGTTTTTGACCTACTGCTAAAAATTCACCACCATGGGAAGTAAAATAAAACAAAAGTCTTTTTACAACAAGCACAGATTTTACAAACCTCGATTCTTGCTTTCATCTCCATTTTATTCACCAAGTGTATAAGCAGTACACTTTCTATTTTTTTTTTTTTTTTTTTTTTTGAGACGGAGTCTTGCTCTGTTGCCCAGGCTGGAGTGCAGTGGCGCAATCTCGGCTCACTGCAAGCTCCGCCTCCCGGGTTCACGCCATTCTCCTGCCTCAGCCTCCCGAGTAGCTGGGACTACAGGCGCCCGCCGCTGCGCCCGGCTAATTTTTTCTATTTTTAGTAGAGACGGGGTTTCACCATGGTCTCGATCTCCTGACCTTGTGATCCACCCGCCTCGGCCTCCCAAAGTGCTGGGATTACAGGCGTGAGCCACCGCGCCCGGCCAAGCAGTACACTTTCTAAAGAATTAAACCTACAGAGCCTTTAACATCTCCAAGAAGCAAAGTTCGTGAAGAGCCCACCCTGTGATTCCCTGTCCCGTGACTACTGCTCTCAGTACGGTGTGTTGACATGATTTCCCATCTGTTCACTGCTCTAGAATAGTCTATCAGTTCCTTAAACTCAGGGTCTGTGTGTCTCATTCAAAGTTTGTCAAGCTAAGCTCACTGGGAAATGAATTCACTCTGACATTTGCTTTTGTACAGCCTGTAACTTCACAGTGACTTTTAATTTTCAAACGGTTGAAAAAAAATAATATTTTGTAACACCTGATAATCATATGAAAATCAAACATCAGTGTCCAAAAACGAAGTTTCATTGGGATGTAGCCATGCCCATTCATTGCCAGATTGTCTATGGCTGCTTTCACGCTATGTCAGCTACATCAGCAGTCCCCAACATATTTGGCACCAGGATCTGGTTTTGTGGAATATATATATTTTTTCCGTGGGCTGGGTGAGGAGAAGGGGGATGGTTTCTGGATGATCAAGAGCATTACATTTACTGTGCACTTTATTTCTATTATTATTATATTGTAATATATAATGAAATAATTATAAAACTCACCATGATGTAGAATCAGTGTGAGCCCTGAGTTTGTTTTCCTGCAACTAGACAGTTCCATCTGGGGGTGATGGGAGACAGTGACAGATCATCAGGCATTAGATGCTCATAAGGAGCCTGCAATCTGGATCCCTCACATGTGCAGTTCACAACAGGGTTTGTTCGCACTCCTATGAGAATCTAATGTTGCCACTGATCTGACAGGAGGCGGAGCTCAGGTGGTGATGTGAGCCATGGTGAGTAGCTATAAATACAGAATAAGCTTTGCTTGCTCACCCAGCACTCACCTTTTGCTGTGCAGCCTGGTTCCTAACAGGCCATGGACCAGGAGGGGTCCGAGGCCCTAGGATTGGGGATACTTGAGACACATCACCACAATCATGCTACATCGTCACACTGAGTAGTTGCAACAGAGACAACTCTGTCCCAGGAAACCCCAAACACTTGTCATCTGGCCCTTCAGAGAAAGAATTTGCCAGCCCCTGGTCTAATTTATCTCCTCCTCCCCACAGTGCAGCAAGGACCTAGAACATAGCTGATGTTCATCAATGTTTATTAAAATGAACTGAAATTGTCAGCAAAACTCTGACCTCTGGAAATAGTCTGAGATCCCCCAAATTATTATTTTTTATCTTATAAAGCATTTCTAATACAATTAGCAAAGGCTCTAGCAATTACAAAGCAAGCTCATCTCTCATAGAAAGTTCCCTGGCTAGGAAAAACTGGAGAAGGTAATTTTATCTGATGGTATGTCATTCAGTCCAAGCCCCCGAAAACATCAGTGTTATGAGTAAGCAGAACCGTCGAATCGTTTCTTTGATTCCAGGAATCCTAGAATCAATGCCCAACACCATTATCGCACACACGAGCATTAGCCCTTGCCAAGGGTAGCACCTGGTAAATATCAGGAACGGAGTTAAGGAATCAGAAAATTGAAAGAGGCCCCAATTTTTATGCCTGCAATATCTGACCAAGCACATCTCCAGCACCTTCACAAGACATATTTTTGCATTCCTGCAAATGTGTCAAATTGGGAGAAAATCCTTCCTCATATCAAAGCAGGGCTAAACCTGTTGCCTCTATACCTTTGATCCAGCAGCAATGGTTAAAAGCACAGGCTGATGCATCAGAATGCCTTGTTGTGAAATGTCCTGGGAGCTTGGCAAATTGTGTAGCCTTTCTCTGCCTCAGTTTTCTTGTCAATACAATAGGGACAAAAGCACACCTGTGAGTCTTGCCCAACAATATTTAAGGCACCTACTTTCTTGGTTGCTTTCATGATATGAGTCAGTCATACCCTGTCCATCCAGCTGCTTGGAACCTTTACTGCCCTCATCCTTTGGGGCAGACTTTCCATTTTCCTTTATGCCCTGAGCCACTCATTCATCCTCATCTAAGTTGCTAAGCTTTTCTACTGAAGTTATTGCAATTATTGCAAATATCTTCTTACCCATCTCCCTGCCTCCTGAGTCTCTACAAATTGGTTCTTCCCATGGAAGCCAGTACCTTTGTGCATGGCATGGATCCCTGTTCTACAAAGTTAGGCTCTTTGGAACACAGTTCTCAAAGCCATACATGACTTGACAAGCTCACTTCCCGATGTGAGGCTCTTGGCATTCACCTCCAGATGACCATATGTTCCCCCAGTGAGCCAGTACCTCAGGTTTCCCAGACACATGCTGAGGGAGTCTGCGCAGTAAGAAATCTGGTCTCACTCAAAGGGAGGTCTGTTGTCCCTATCCCTGGGAGGCAATCTCTAAACTTGGGAGGTCCTGAGTGGTAGATGTCTTTGTTATTCATGGTGCCCCTAGGACCACGCCTGTTAGTTTTTGCTAGTTAGGAGACACCTGGTAGAGCCACTCCAGGCCAATTGGTATGAGCCCAATCTCCAGAGAAGTGGGAAGCGGGCAGGCAGAGAGTGATTTTAACCACATGGGTCATAGCTCGATTAATCATGCCTACAGCATGAAGCCTCAGTAAAAACTCTGGACACTGAGCTCAGGTGACTTCCCACGTTGGTAATATTTCGTGCATGCTACCATGTGTGGAAATGCATTCTGAAAACAATGGAAGCTTCACATTGGGAACTTCCCCAGACTCCACCCTGTGAACTCCTCTTTAGGCTGGTTCAGATTCAGATCATATCCCTGTAATAGACGTGAGCCTTAGCGTAACAGTCTGCAGTGAATCCTGGGGGCATTTTTAGCAAATTGCAAAACCTGAGGGTGGTTTTGAGAAACCCTTAACTTGTGGCTGGGCAGACGTCTTGAACATACTTGGCAATTTGGAGAAGTGTGCATTTTTTGTTGTTGTTGTTGTTGTTGATGGAGTCTTGCTCTGTTGTCCAGGCTGGAGTGCAGTGGCACGATACCGGCTCACTGCAACCTCCGCCTCCCAGGTTCAAGCAGTTCGCCTGCCTCAGCCTCCTGAGTAGCTGGGATTAAAGGCGTGCGCCACCATGCCAAGCTGATTTTTGTATTTTTAGTAGATATGGTGTTTCACCATGTTGGTCAGGCTGGTCTTGATCTCCTGACCTTGTGATCTGCCCACCTCAGCCTCCCAAAGTGTTGGGATTACAGGCATGAGCCACCACGCCCAGCCAGGACTGTGCTCTTAACCTCAGAGCTTGGCACAGTCTGGGTTTACATGATCCTAAGATGGAGAATAAGGAAGAAGGGAAGTGAGGCAGGGGATGGAAGGGAGTCCAGGGTACATTAAGGTAATGCTTTATGCTCTGAGTACCTGGGAGTCACCTGCACTGGGAACCACTGGGAGTCTGTTCTCCTTCTTAAGTAACAGGGAAGCCACAGTATTTCTCATCTACTACCTCCTGTCTATTGGCACTTGGGGGCGGCTCCCGTGGGCATTAACTCCCAGTGCCTCTAGCCCGCTTCTCAGTCAGAATAGGGAATTTCTCAAGTAGAGAGTGGCAGATGCAGCAGAAAGAGCTGTGGGTGCTCAATGCATTGGCGAGCACCATGGAAGGGACGTGGTTAACGCCCTACCGCATGAGCTCAGCTACTTTCAATACCTCAGATACGCCCTGGTGCCTGCTGCTTTCTTGTAACACGCTGTCCAACCTCCCTAGGACACTGCCAAACCCCTCCACCTCCCACGCTTCCAATTAGCTAGCTCTTCCTCAGAGGTCAGTTTTAATTTGTCCCAGGGTTATGGGTCCTTCTCCTATTTTCCCTGTCAGTTCACTTACAGCATTTTCAAGCTATTAAAATTTCCTCTTTATTGCTTGTTTTCCCTCCTGAAACTATGCATTGCTTAAAAGTTGGACTCGTCTGTTTTTTTTCTCCATGCCAAAGATGCTTATGAATTGTTCAATGAATATCTATCTGTTGGATGGATGAATTCATTCTGGGACTGAATGTATGAATAAATGTAATACTTGCTCTCAGGAGCAGTCTCATCCTAGAGGGGGTCACAAAAATTCGAATGGAATAATTGTAGCCCTGGAACAACCTCCTTGATGAAGATATGCTGGAAAATATCCTCACAAGCCCTCAGATTACACCACCTAGATTAGAGGACTACCTCTTCTGCTCTCACTTTGCAGGTAAAAAGGCATGCACCACTGGGCGCAGTGGCTCACGCCTGTAATCCCAACACTTTGGGAGGCCGAGGCAGGCGGATCACGAGGTCAAAAGATCGAGACCACCCTGGCTAACATGGTGAAACCTCGTCTCTACTTAAAATACAAAAAATTAGCCGGGCGTGGTGGCGGGCGCCTGTAGTCCCAGCTAGTCGGGAAGCTGAGGCAGGAGAATGGCGTGAAACCAGGAGGCGGAGCTTGCAGTGAGCCGAGATTGCGGCACTGCACTCCAGCCTGGGCAACAGAGTGAGACTCCGTTTCAAAAAAAAAAAAAAAAAGGCATGCACCAGAATGTTGTGGAAACATAATCAAGAGTGGATGGCAGCCTGGGCACAGTGACTCACACCTGTAATCCCAGCACTTTGGAAGGCTAAAGTGGGAGGATTGCTTGAGGCCAGTAGTTTGTGACCAGCTTGGGCAACATAGCAAGACTTTGTCTCTACAAAAATAAAATAAAAAATTAGCAGGGAGACCAGACGCAGTGGCTCATGCCTGTAATCCCAGCACTTATGGGAGGCCGAGGCGGGCGGATCACGAGGTCAGGAGTTCAAGACCAGTCTGGCCAACATAGTGAAACCCTGTCTCTACTAAAAATACACAAAAAATTAGCCAGGTGTGGTGGTGTGCGCCTGTAATCCCAGATACTCAGGAGGCTAAGGCAGGAGAATCGCATGAACCTGGGAGGCGGAGGTTGCAGTGAGCCAAGATCATGCCACTGCACTCCAGCCTGGGCGACAGAATGAGACTCTGTCTAAAAAAAAAAAAAAAAAGAAAAAAATTAGCTGGATGTGGTGGTGTGTGCCTGTAGTCTCAGCTACTCTGGAGGCTAAGTAAGGGGGATTGAATGAGCCCAGGAGGTAGAGGCTACAGTGAGCTCTGATTGTGCCACTGCACTCCAGCCTGAGTGACACAGTGAGACTCTTTCTTTATCTTTCTTTCTTCCCTCCCTCCCTCCCTGCTTTCCTTCCTTCTTCCCTTCCCTTCCTTCCTTCCTCCCTCCCTCCCTTTCTTTCTTTCATTCTTTCTTCTTTTCTTTCTTCTCTTTTTTCTGGGTCTCACTCTGTCACCCAGGCTGGAATACAGTGGTGCGATCTTGGCTCACTGCAACCTCCACCTCCCAGGCTCAAGTAATTATCCTGCCTCAGCTTCCTGAGTAGCTGGGACTACAAGCATGCGCCACCACGCCCAGCTGATTTTTGTATTTTCAGTAGAGACGAGATTTTGTCATGTTGGCCAGGCTGGTTTCAAACTCTTGGCCTGAAGTGATCCACCCGTCTCAGTCTCCCAAAGTGCTGGAATTACAGGCGTGAGCCACTGCACCCAGCTTGTCTGTCTCTAAAAACAAAAACAGAAAGCAAAAAAGAGAGTAGATGGCAGGTTGGAGGAGGGACACTTTCGCACTTTGGCCAGGTTCTCAGGCAGACATAGGTAGAAATGTTCATGGGAAACAGGAACAAGAGCAGACAGCAGCCTGACACCCACTGAACACAGGGCAGCCAGCATAGAGGGGAAGGGGCTACCTTCCTGCATACAACATGAAACCCATCCCTGAAAATGACTTCCGAGGCAGCTCTCTGGGCAACACTGTCTTGTTCCACACACACAAAAACTTGTGTCTTGTTCCACACACACAAAAAGGTCTCAGGTGGACATTTGGACATTGTCTTTGGGAGAGTGACTTAAGTTTGTTTGTGTTCTCCCCATTCCTCTGCCTTCTCCTGACTAGGCATCAGACTGAAGTTTGACCCTTGCACATACTTCTCCCTGATGGGTTATTAATACTAACCTTTGCTTGCACCATGAACTTTAATGACATGCCCAAGGTCAGCCAGCTTGCCAGACTGGCACTAAAACCCACCTCATTTTATGGCCAAGAGATATGGCCAGGGACGGTGGCTTCATATCTGACATCCCAGCCTTCTAGGAGGCCAAGGTGGGAGGATTGCTTGAGTCCAGGAGTTCGAGACCAGTCTGGGCAACATAGTGAGACCCTGTCTATAATTACAAAAAAAAATTCGTTTTTAAAAAGAGAGATGTATATAGACTTTAACCCAAAACTATGATATAATCTTGTTGAGAATACAAACTCTGCTTCATGCTTCCTATGAATACATGCCCTAAAGAATATATAGAGTATCCTGTAAGTAGCATGTCTTTGATATATATTTATCACAATAAATAAAACTTTAATGTCCCAGAGAGTGCTACAAGCTGAGGCAGGCCTAGAAGCTGAACAGCAAGCAGGAGGACAAGAGAACCACAGCAGTGCAAAGTAGAAGACATTTTTAAGTAATACACTACACGTTACAGCAGTACACAGAGCAGCCAGGTGAGAAATTATGAGGATCTAGGTGGATGGGTCAGTTTTCTACAAATGCCATAATAAAATCGCATAGACTGGGCAGCCTGAACAACAGACTATTTTCCCACACCCGTGGAGGCTGGAAGTTCAAAATTAAGGTGTGGGCAGGGCTGGTTCCTCCTGAAGCCTCTCTCCTTGGCTTGTAGATGCTGTCTTCTCCCTGTGTCCTCATGTGGTTGTCCCTCTGTGTGTGTCTATGTCCTCATCTCCTCTTCTTTTGAGATGTCTTAGTTCATTTCAGGCTGCTATCACAGAATACCACAGACCGGGCAGCTTATAAACAACAGACATTTACTCTCCCACAGTCCTGAAGGCTGAAAGTCCAAGATCAAGGTGTGGGCAGGGCTGGTTCCTCCTGAGGCCCCTCTCCTGGGCTTGTAGATGCCATCTTCTCCCTGTGTCCTCACCAGGTCATCCCTCTCTATGTGTCTGTGTCCTCATCTTCTTTTTTTTTTTTTTTTTTTTTTTTTTTTTTGAGACGGAGTCTCGCTCTGTCGCCCAGGCTGGAGTGCAGTGGCCGGATCTCAGCTCACTGCAAGCTCTGCCTCCCGGGTTTACGCCATTCTCCTGCCTCAGCCTCCCGAGTAGCTGGGACTACAGGCGCCTGCCACCTCGCCCGGCTAATTTTTTGTATTTTTTAGTAGAGACGGGGTTTCACCGTGTTAGCCAGGATGGTCTCGATCTCCTGACCTCATGATCCGCCCATCTCGGCCTCCCAAAGTGCTGGGATTACAGGCTTGAGCCACCGCGCCCGGCCCTCATCTTCTTATAAGGACACCAGTCCTATTGGATCAGGGCCCTCGCTAATGGCTTCATTTTACCTTCATTACCCCTTTAAAGACCCTAACTCCAAATACAGTCACATTCTGAGCAACTGGGGGTTAGGACTTCAACATCTGAATTTGCAGGGAAGACAGAATATAGCCTATAACAGGAGACGTTTTGGAATGCTGTTGGCTGTTTGATTTTAATGAAGGATTACATTTGACTACAAGTCCAAACACTAGAGATAGCCCAGAAGGGTTGCAGCCATAACAAAGGTAATAAAGAACCACCTTCCCCATGATCTCCATGTGGTCCTTGCCCCCTGATGGTCCTGGACTGCTCAGACGGCAAGCACACTTGATCAAAATCCCAATTAGCACTGTTACTTCTAAGAGCTTAAAAACAACAGCATCACATTTCAACTAGCCCTTCTGCCAGGGTGCATGTGCTACGATCACATACTGTAAGGGACGGACATCAAACAGGAGCACGTCCTCTCCGGGAAGCTGCAGGAAAGAGGGTTTAAAACACTCAAATGAAATGGAGCAAGCTGCAGTGACCATTAAGGACATGCTGAGCGCAGAAAACTCTACAAAGATGAAAGAGGAACTAAACCAACACTAGTCCTTGGTAAATTACATGAACCTTGTTTCTTGGTTTCTTTTGATTACACTCAGGCTGATGCCTCTGTGGTCCTGCATCAGGCTGATGCCCCTGAAGCCCAAGCTCTCACTCCCAGCTCTGTTCTTAATGCAGGACCAACAATTTTTGTTTTCTTCTGTAAATGACCAGATAGTGGATATTTTAGGCAGGGATGGCTTCATGGGTGAGCAAACTGCAGTCACACAGGGCCCCACATTTAGAAGGGGCCCAACCTTGGTTTAATGCTTTGCCATCTCTGTCTTCAGATTCTTAATTTTTCAAAGGGGCCTTGCATTCTCATTTTTCACTGGGTTCTGGATATAACACCACAGGTCCTGGTTTGCATCTTCGCAGGCCAGGCAGTTTCCGTTGAAATTATTTGACTCTGCCGGTGTAATGCAAAATCAGCCATAGACCATAAGAAAATGAGTAAGTGTGGCTGTGCTCCAATAACATTTCATGTGGGATGCTGTCATGGGTTGGACTGTGTTCCCCCCAAAATTGATATGTTGGACCCCCAGTACCCTGGAATGTGACCTTATCTAGAAATAGAGTCTTTGCAAATGTAATTGCTTAAGATGAGGTGTTTAGGGTGGGCCCTCACCCAATGACTGGTCTCCTTATAACAAGGAAAAATTTGTACATAGACAGAGACATATAGAGGGAAAAAGATGTGGAGAAGGCCAGGTGCCGTGGCTCACCTGAGGTCAGAAGGTCAAGACCGGTCTGGCCAACATGATGAAACCCCATCTCTACTAAAAAAATACAAAAATTAGTCAGGCATGGTGGCAGGCGCCTGTAATTTCAGCTACTCAGGAGGGTGAGGCAGGAGAATCGCTTGAACCTGGGAGGCAGAGGTTGTGGTGAGCCAAGATTGTGCCCAGCCTGGGCAACAAGTGTGAAACTCCGTCTCAAAATAAAATAAAATAAAATAAAATAAAATAAAATAAAATAAAATAAAGATGTGGAGACATACGAAGAACATCTACAAGCCAAGAAGAGAAGCCTGGAACTCATCCCTCCCACATAGCCGTCTCAGAAGGAACCAACCCCGCTGACACCCTGGTTCACACTTCCAGTCTCCAAAATTGTGAGACAATTAATTTCTGTCGTTTAAGCAAAGCTGTTTGTGATACTTTATCACAGCAGCCTGAGAAAACTGATAAGAGATACGGAAATTTAAATTGCATATAATTTTCATGTGTCAAAAAACGTTCTGTTTCATTGGATTTTTTTTTCATCATTTTAAAATGCAAAACCCATTCTTAGCTCATGAGCCATATAAAAATAGGTAGCAGGGCAGATTTGGGCTGCTGGCAGTAGTTTCCTGACTCCTATTGAAACTGTGCCCCAAGGAGTTAAAGAAACCAATGACTAACAGAAATTCTTGAGTTTGCAGGATGGCAGATAAGAAAAGAAACAACCTGCTGAAATGCTGAAACTCCCTATGCTTGTAAGATAACAAAACTGGCTGAAATCAGTTGGAACCAATAGAGCCAACTGGAGCCTGGCCAGAACAAAGCTTGCTGGCATCATGGCCCGAATTTCCATCTTGTGTTTCCTACTAACTCCCCCTGAACGTGATCCATGAGGTACTGTGAAGAGGTAACTGTGCCTGCCCAAAGCCTTTCCACACCTTCACTGTCCTTCCACCAATCACCCACTAATCCCAGGATCTACCTTTTCTAATACAATTATTACATTACATGGAATCAACCCAATGCCCATCAATGATAAACCAGATAAAGAAAATGTAGTACAAATGCACCATAGAATACTATGTAGCCATAAAAAGAGATCATGTCCTTTGCAGGACATGGATGGAGCTGGGAGCCTCAGCAAACAAACACAGGAGCAGAAAACCAAACCCCACTTATAAGTGACAGCTGAACAATGAGAACACATGGACACAGGGAGGGGACACACACTGGGGCCTGTCAAGGGGACGGGGGAAGGGAGAACATCAGGATAAATAGCTAATGCATAGGTGATGGGTTGATAGGTGTGACAAACCACCATGGCACACGTTTACCTATGTAACAAACCTGCACGTCCTGCACATGTATCCCGGAACATAAAATAAAGTAAATGTTTTTTTTGGTTTTGTTTTTGTTTTTTTGAGACGGAGTCTCATTCTGTCGCCCAGGCTGGAGTGCAGTGGTGCGATCTCGGCTCACTGTGAGCTTCGCCTCCCGGGTTCACGCCATTCTCCTGCCTCAGCCTCCAAAGTAGCTGGGACTACAGGCACACGCCACCAAGCCCAGCTAATTTTTTTGCACTTTTTTGGTAGAGACAGGGTTTCACTGTGTTAGCCAGGATGGTCTCGATCTCCTGACCTCATGATCCGCCCTCCTCGGCCTCCCAAAGTGCTGGGATTACAGGCGTGAGGCACCGCGCCCGGCCTGGGATTTTTTTTTTTTTTTAATATGGTACTTTGTAGCCTCTGCGACAGCAATACAGAAATTCCAGTCACTACAAAATAAACTTATGCGTGCATACACACTCACACACACACCCCTTTACCTTTTCAGTTGGGCCTCTTCCATAAACAAATTTGCCCTCCCTTGATGAACTTGATTTGCAAGCCTAAAACCAAATAAGGTGCAAGTTAAGAGGAGAGCCTGCTGACACAAGGGTATCTAGTGGTCTCTGCAGATAGGTTTCTCCTCCTGGTAAAATCTCAGCAGGCACAGAGGGCAACAAAGAAGGCCAGCCATGGCGGTGTCTCTGCCTCCGTCACAGGCTCTTCTGCATTCTTTCTCCAGCACCGTTTCTCTTTTTGAAGAATTCAATGTTTACGGTTTTGGGGCACATTTTCACAGGTCTGCAGAAGCAGATGTTTTTATGTACATCGTCTCCCCCAGGGCTCTCTTGTGAACACTGTATAAGCAGGCACACAAAATGATGAACAAAGTGTCCCCGGGACCCCTCTGAGATAGAGCTGATCCCAGGCATGAGCAAGAGAACCACAAGACAAGCCTGAAACATCCCATCATGCTGCAAAGACGGGATGTGCTCCCCAAATGACAGGCACGCATCCAACGCATGCAGCAGTGCGCTTCAAAATCCCCCACAAGTCAAACCTGTGACAAACTGGATATCAAAACAAATAATGGCGGGAATGGATTCCAACCCATTTGAACACTTCAGAACCCATGAGTCCATAGTGACAACACACACATAAGAAGATAAAGCTCTGCCTTAAAACAGAGTGCAAATTACTAAATGCATAAAGAAAGTGCCTGGCAGTGCCCAAGCTGACCTGTCACAGAGTTGTACTTCGGAGGTGAGATATTGCACTCCCTAACTCAGTCACTAGTCAAAAGGTCTTGTTAATACGAAAGACTTTTCTAATCTTGGAAAAAAATAGTGGAATGTAATACTGTCCAATGCTAATAGCTGGGTGGTAGATATATGGGCAACATTTTTCCCCTCCAACTATTTCCATTCTTTACATATTTTGAATGGGTGTGTATTGCCTTTCTCATGCTCATAAAGACAATTGTTGAACTCTAAAACATCAAAGTATTTCATTATTAAGACTACTCAATATGGATATAAATATTGCAGGTGCTGAGATGTTGGGGACCCAATTCACTGAAATATTTTTTTAATTCTCCTTTTATATAAGTTACTAGTATTGGAAAATGAAACAATCAGTTAAGTTGACCTTCCATAACTTAAAAAAGATAATGGTGGCAATATCCACCATGATTATTATAGCAAAACAAATTACTTTGGATGATATTCTTTAACATTTAAAATGCTGGCATTTCTTTACTCCAAGTCTTCCATGCCCTATTTTTTAAAAAGAAAGAGAAGAGAAAGACCAGACTTGGTGGCTAACAGCTATGATGCTTGAACTTTGGGAGGCTGAGGCAGGAGGACTGCTTGACCCCCGGGGTTCAAGACCAGCCTGGGCGATATAGCAAGATCCTGTCTCTTCCAAAAAAAAAAAATTAATTAGCTGGACATGGTGGCATGCACCTGTATTCCCAAGGCTGAGGCAGGAGGATCGCTTGAGACCAGGAGTTCAAAGCTGCAGTGAGCTATGATCACGCCACTGGACTCTAGCCCAGGTGACAGAGCAACAACCTGTCTCTAAAAACAAATATGATACTAATAAAAGAAAAGAAAAAAAATCCCAAATTTTAACCTTATTATATAATCTTTGATGTATATTTACCAGTATGAAGAGTCCCCTTGGTTGTATTTAACAAATTCTAAAGAATAACATGGTTATAGGGAAAATACAAGAAATAGAAAGAGGTTAAAAATGTTTACATTTTCACTATTAGCAATTCAACAATTCCCCAACCAGTATTAGATTATTTTCCCTATATCATAAATGTTATAATAAAAAATGAATAAGGTTCCTGGAGCCTGAGAGAAAATGTATACATATACACACACAATGGAGTCATAAAATCTGCAAAATTGTAAGTTTTCCTGTTGTAACTTTCAATGTGTTGAAGCATCTTCATAGTTGGTTACAATGAACATTGAAAAATCTAAATTGATACATCCCCACAGTCACAAAATGGTATCTCGACACAGGGATGACCTTCAGAGGAAAAATGCTCCACATTCCCCACATGCCCAAGAAGCAAAAATGGACAGATTGTTTTTGTACTAAATGAAACTGTGGCGTCCATCCAAAATATGGAGATTGACATCAGCGCTGATAAGTCCCCTTCAACTTTCCACTTCCTCCTTGTCTCCAGGCTTCTTCATAACTGGAAATTTTGACTCTCACACAACTCACTTCACCTTGTGTGCCCCAAGATGAGGTTGAGGGGGGCCCAGACAACATCACCCCAAGATGGGAAACTGCCCCAAACAAATACACCAAATATCAGCAGTGGGAATAGCCAGGGAGAAAATATACCCTGCTCTAGGCTAATTTGACTATGAAAAAGTTCCATTTTCAGGCCAGCCATTACCCATGGCTTGGGCTGAATGGTGCAGAACTCCATAGGTGTTAGAAATTATAAACTCTATCCTCCTGATGCTTTCACCCAAGGCTGTCCCATCAGGTGCTCAGAGCTGCTGAAATTTTTCCTTAAAATTCTAGCACCCCAACATTCTAGTCTAAAAAGTGGAAGAAATGAGTTTACATTGGCTTGACTGGAGATTCAAGCCTTCCTGTATTGGACAAATGAAATGCTTCTCTAATTTCCATCAAGTTTTTTTTTTTGGGGGGGGGAATGGAAGTGGGGAGTTGGTTGGTTGTTTTGTTTTCTTGAGACAGAGTCTTGCTATGTTGGCCAGCATGGACTCAAACTCCTAGACTTAAGCAACTCTCCTGCTTCAGACTCCAGAGTACCTGGGATTAAAGGTGTGCACCACTGTAAGAGCTTCATTCAAGTTTTAGAACTTCATCCTTAATTTTAGACAAAAACAGAGGAAGCCATCTCATCAAATCACTTCACACTTTAAATAGAAAAGCAGAGTTCCAGAGAATGAAAACGACTGTGGGCTGGGGCTTGCACAGTGGGCAGGAGACAAAGTGTTGACTGTAACGTGGGTCACACACCCTTTGTCCATTTCAGACCCAGATCATCAGCCATATGGGGGTTGCTTCTTAGAAGGAGTAAGGTAAGGTAGAGTGAGGTAAGGGATTTAGTAAGAGAGTAAGGTAAGGGATTTAGTGGCCCAATACTAGAAAGGAGCAGTGTATTTTTAGAAGGCATTCTCCCAAATCCTGCCTGGCCAGAAAGGGGAAGAGTATAGCTGTGGAGGATTAGGGGAGTAGGGGAGCTCAGAGCATGAATTGTGGAGCCAGATGGGCTGGATTAGAATCTTGTCACTCCTGCATTCCCCACGTGTATAATAAGAAAAGAAGAATAACTATTTGGTAGAAGCGCAATGAGGTCTGAATGACTGCAAAATGCTGACGAGTGTCAAGTGTCAGGTGCATTTATGGTCTTTTTTAAATTTTTTTTTTATTTACATAGGTTATTGGGGAACAGGTGGCATTTGGTGACATGAGTAAGTTCTTTAGTGGTGATTTGTGAGATTTTGGTGCACCCATCACCCGAGCAGTATACACTGAACCCAATTTGTAGCCTTTTATCCCTCACCCGCTTCTCACCCTTTCTCCGAGTCCACACAGTCCATTATGTCATTATTATTCCTTTGCATCCTCATAGCTTAGCTCCCACTTAGGAGTGAGAATATACGATGTTTAGTTTTCCATTCCTGAGCTACCTCGCTTAGAATAATAGTTTCCAATCTCATCCAGATTGCTGCAAATGCCATTAATGCATTCCTTTTTATGGCTGAATAGTATTCCATCATTCATATATATATATATATATAAATAAAAATAACAATTTATCGGCCGGGCGCGGTGGCTCAAGCCTGTAATCCCAGCACTTTGGGAGGCCGAGATGGGCGGATCACAAGGTCAGGAGATCGAGACCATCCTGGCTAACACGGTGAAACCCCGTCTCTACTAAAAAAAATACAAAAAACTAGCCGGGCGAGGTGGCGGGCACCTGTAGTCCCAGCTACTCGGGAGGCTGAGGCAGGAGAATGGCGTAAACCCAGGAGGCGGAGCTTGCAGTGAGCTGAGATCCAGCCACTGCACTCCAGCCTGGGCCACAGAGCGAGACTCCGTCTCAAAAAAAAAAAAACAAAAAACAAAAAACAAAAATAACAATTTATCCACTCATTGATTGATGATCATTTGGGTTGATTCCACATTTCTGCAATTGTGAACTGAGGCACACATAAGGTCTACTAAGTTAAAACAATAGCAATGAAAACCTCCACATCTATAGTACCAGAATTGGGATTATCAACAAAGGTGCAAGGTGCCAACTTCCAGAAAACCACCGACCCAATTGAGGCAAATCAACCTGTGGGAGCCATTAACCTTCCACTGTTCTAGCCACAATCCATCGTTTGATTGATCAACTTTGAGTCAAAAGGTTTGGGATGAGAAAGGGGAGTCACAGTATCAAAAGTCTCCAGAGCCTGGTAGGAGCTCTGACTCACTCTCCTTTTCATCTTCCTCCTTGCTTATCTGCAGCTGTTCTCTGCCACCTGACAGCCTTTTGCCCAGGAGGTCAGAGAAGGCAAAGCTGTCTCTCAGTAATTGGAGATGTCTGGCTCTGTGTGTGGGAAGTTGAAGGGACACTTGGTGGTGCCTTCCTCCCTCAAAGCATCACAGCAAGTCCTTTCATTGCGGCTAAGCGGAAATAGCCAAAAGAGAAAGGGAAAAAAATCATCTCTTATGAAGACAACAAGAAGACCAGGGGTGTGGAATGGGAGAAGGATGACCAGGCACAGCGCACGGTATTTCTAGGACTAGGAAATTATGGTATAAGATACTGTAAAGGTGGATGCATGACTTTATGGGTTTGTCAAACACCACAGCATATACAACAGCAAGAGTAAACCCCAATGTAAACTATGGATTATAGTTAATAGTAATGTATTGCTATTAATCCATCAGTTGTAACAAATGTATCACACTAATGCAAGAAAACAGTAGGGGAAATACCAGGGAGGAGGAAGGCAGGATATGGGAACTCTTTATTTTCCACTCCAAATCATCATGGCTGATGATATTCAGCATCCAATAGACCTCACAGGGTCTGAAATGGAATGCCTTATCAGGCCCAAAACTGCTAAAAAAAAAGATAGCCTATTATTTTCTAAATCCCAGATTGCTTAATATTCTTATATACATGATTAATAACATACCTACTATTATGTATGTACATCATACTATAGGTAATTTCATGTGTAATATTTAACTAAGGATGATACCTCTGAGAATTTATCACTTAAGTACAAAGGCTGTGTGTTGAAATTAACAGTCCTTCAAAGAAGGTGGATGGGTAGGGATGATGTGGTAGATGAGAAAGAAAGCACAATTTAGAATCCTATATAGAAGTTTTCTGAAAAACAGACACACAGAACCGATTGTTTTAATTATCTTACCGTCATTTGCATAGGGTAAACACACCAGTCTGCATATACTATTAAGTAACTTTCATCCAAGTACAGCTGACATAAAGGTAGCTTGCCCAATAGATAAACAATGAGAAAAAAGTAGAGAAAACATTTACTATCTCTTTTATTCATAAATTCTAACCCTCCCCCACAAAATGTGTTGGAACTATGTGATTACTTCCATTCAAAGTATGCTCGTTCTGTTTGTAAATCTGTGGAGTAAAAAAAAAATAAATAAATGAAATTCAGGAGTGGTTCCCCATCATCAGCATCTGGGCTCATCATTTCCTTCTTCCCCGGAGTTTATAAAGTATCTATCAGCATAGCGCCTAAGATGTACTAGAACATTTACAGAAATCATGATTTCTTTATGTTTTCGAAGCCTCACGAAACTGCAAGGTAAAGTTTTATTTTTCTAATCATTATTTTGGAGAAGAAAAGGGCAGGGAGATAATGGTGATGCATGCAGCCGAGTTGGGATTGGAAGTGGCGTTGGCCTCATTCCTCAGCCTCTGATTCCAATTGGCTGTACCACCTAACATCCATCATGTCGCCTTCTCACTGAGGCCAACATTTCAGAAAATGCCAGTCCTCATCTCTCCAACCACGCTTGCTAAATTACCGTTGAGGGAAGCAACTACAAATATTCCTAGGGCCAAACCCTGGAAGAATCCCAGCAACGCACAGAAATATTGAACTTACACAAGAATTTTCCTAGATGGCCATAATAAATACCATGCAATTCTGGACAACTCGAATTTTACATCTCTAGTCCTGTTTCTGGGCCAGAGACTTCAGATGTCCACCTGTCTGTTTAGTAGCTCCCCTTGATATAATCTCACAGGCTTAAACTTACTTTGCCCAAAATGAATTTTAATGGGGCTTCCCGTTTTCACACGATGAAAAGTCCGGCTGCTCCTCCTCCAGTCGCCTTCACCTAAGTAACTGGCCTTTCTCCCCACTCTCCTAAGAAACTGGCATCAGAATGGATGTTTCCATCTCCCTCACTTCTCCTATCCAACCTTGGCCAATTTTGCCTCCCATCTCCCGAAATCCATCCACCTCACCCCGCCTTCACTGTAACCTCACCTGAGTGAGCTACCCACCTCTTCTGCCTAAATTAGTGTGTTTGTTTCGGAACCAGACTCCCGCTTTCCATTCTCAGCCTTCTCCATCGTTCCCCAAAATATCTTGTGTCAAATCATTCCCCTACTTATAGCCTCTGTGGCTTCCATCACTGCACTTTATACAGAATACAAAAGACTTGAAAGACTTGATCCTCTAAGGCCCTGTCGCCAGGTGTCTTGTCATGATATAGCAGCTTCTTAAACTTCTCTAAAGTTACCAAATAATTTTCCACCTCAGTGCCATTACACCTGCTCTTCTCTTTACCTAGAAAACTCTACTCTTCAAAAGTTCATATCCTCAGAGAACTTTTGCAATAATTCATATCTATCTTTCTTAGCATAGTACCCTATTTTCTCAAAATCATGTAATACCATGCGTATTAACTGAGCAAATGCTGCCTTCTTTACTTTCTTAAGACCTTCTGTGTTTAGTGTACTAATTCTGCTCCATGAAGGCAGGATCTATTATCTGTATGAGTAGCACCTTGCAATCTTTTGTCAAATAAATCAACATTTATACATAACTTATATGATAATGCTGCATATTATGTGTGAGTGTATATATATATATTTATTTATTTATTTATTATTTATGGTCCTGTATACTACATTATATATATATATACTCTATACAGTATATACTGCATAGTATATATATGCACCATATACATGGTATACTATAGTATAGTATATATACAAGACCAGTATACGAGTATACAAGATCATAAGTGAAAAAATTCCAATGACAGGAATTAATTTGCTTTCTTAACTTTTAAAAAATTATTATTTAATTGGCAAATAAAAACTGTATATAATTATTGTGCATAACATGCTTTAAAATATGTATACATTGTGGAATAGTTAACTCAAGGTAGTTAACGTATGCATTACTTCACATATTGATTTTTTTGTGGTGAGAACACTCAAGATCTACTCTTTCAGCGATTTTCCAGAATACAATACATTATTAGCTGTTGCCACCATGTTGTACAATAGATTTCTTGAACTTAGTCCTCCGAACTGAAATTTTGTATCCTTTGACCAACATGTCCCCAGACTACTCCCTTCCCAATTTTCTTAAATTGCATTCAAAAATCTCTCCCTGGAAGAAATCACAGTAGTAGACTGATGTCTGGCTTTACATACACACAGGTGCACACACACGCACACCCCAGTCATGTTTACAACACCCCACTCCTCTGAGGTCAGACTGAGGTAAAACTGGAGCCCACTCTGCATGCAATGGGAGCTTGCAAACCCACCTTTATGGCAGGGAGCATCAGGCCCTCAGTGGCCCCTGCATGTGAACTGCCTCCATGGCCTGATGCTGAGGACACCCTGCTGGTAATGCAGAGAGCTGTGCATATAAATCCCTAATCTGCCCGTCCAGTACCCTCTGAATTGGCTTGAAGCAGTGGGAAGTCGAACCACACAAGAGAGTTTCCTTGTCAAGTGACCGGAGGTCAGTGTTATTATCTCTGTCAGCGGCCAGGGGTGCACCGGTTCCCAGCGTGTGAGTCTTTCATTGCTAACAAGCTCCACTGCATTTGAGAGAGCCCCCAGGATAGGAGAGCAGGGAGGCTTATCTCCTGTTCCCTGGATGAGGTATTGAGAAAGAGACACCCTCCGCACTCTGCACCTCACTGACCAATGAAGGGACTCACAAATCTGTTAATTTATCAACTGGGGTGTTCGACCTGAACACTAGTGATATCCTGATTGTAACAGGAAATCTCATCAATTACAGGATGTCTGATCTCACAGGGCAGGAGACCATAACTGTTACCTTGTATTCTTTCAGGGAGCAAAAAACAAGAGTGAAAGAAAGCATTAACAATTGAGAAAGCATTTCCTTCATTTCTCCAGGAAAATAATAGAAGCAATAAGGAAATTAAAACTTTATCCAAGTAGCATGTAACTAAATAAATGCCATCTAATATTAGGCATCATCAATGTACTTTCAACTTTATGTCCGCACATCATAGTATAAAAGAGAACTGTAACAAAAGACAACTAAGTTTTACACTGAAATCATTTGTTATATCAGATGTTTTTAAATATAAACATATGAAGGTGATATAACAGGATATTAAGATGAAACTTGTATTTTAACATTGTTACTGTGTCACCATAAATTTACCTTTTGGCATTATTTTGGTAAACAGTACTCAATGTACTCAACAGTACTCAATGCTTCATGCACGGCAAACAACAACTAATTTAACGTAGTTTTTAAATTGGCAGGCCAACCTAAAATTTCGCTATTTTCTCGGCTTACTGATGTCATCTAGAATGATGCTTTTGTTGTTCTTTTCCACAGACTTACAAGCAATTTTATGCAACATGACGCTGCTTCCAAAGCATCCAGAACTATGGAACTTGGCAGGTTGACCAGTTTCTGCTCACCCCAACTACAATCTTCATGGAAAAG
The DNA here is from genome assembly GCF_003255815.1 of Theropithecus gelada. Lineage (NCBI taxonomy): Eukaryota > Metazoa > Chordata > Mammalia > Primates > Cercopithecidae > Theropithecus > Theropithecus gelada. The sequence continues at coordinate 30,260,182 of NC_037689.1, forward strand.
GAAAGCCTGTGTCAGACAGGACTGGAGAGTTTTTCCAAATGCCCTCAAAAAAACGTACCCTGGCTTGAACAAGAGAGCCAGAACAGCCTGGTGGGATGTCAGCCTTCTAGATTCAGCATGACATGGGCAGCAGTGCAGTTCTGAAGAACTCCCCTGCAACACACACAGCTCCTGATTTCAATCTGTGCTCACTGGTCTGGATTTTGAGAGTTTTGAGAAACGAATTGTGCATCCTGTTATGCCTTGAAACTTTAACTCAACTCATATTTTTAAGTGGTCACGTTAGGTAAGTATCCCCTCATCAGAACAGAGACAATGCTTGATTCATTTTCCAGGTTGAGTTGTGGTTAACATGTGAGTGGGATGGAACCACCATAGGTACAGATGCTTAGAGAACAGTAACAGCAGAGAAGGGACAGAGAGAGTGAAGGTGGCTGCATTGTCTTCACACCTTTGCAGGCAGGGCAGCTTCAGCAAGAAGTAATTTACCACCCACACTAAGCTCTTTATCCCAGATTTGCTTTACTGTCTCTCTCTAACCAAGGTGTCAAACACTCACTCTGTCATCATGTTCCAAATGGCACTAGTAGAGGAAACTTCCCCAGCTCCCAAGAAGGGCCTTATAAACCAAATGAAAGAACCTTTTGGCTTCTTTCTTTATAATGAGAAACTCATTAGCTGGAATTTTTTTTTTTTTTTTGACATAGAAATAATCTGGGACTCCTTTCACTTTTATGTGATAGAAAGATACACGGCAGAATCAACATACAAATCTGCTATAAAGAGTGCAGAAAGCACTTCCTCAAAGCCTCAACTAACTTTTCCCAAAAAAATTATGCTTGATAAACTCATGTTTTTTTAGAAATGGGTAAAAAAAATCTACTTAGTCTGTTTTGCTGTTTATGTTAGCGATTCTGTGATCCAGTGAATTCAGACTTATAAAATCAACAAGTTTCACAAACAGAATAAGAATCAGTCCTTAGGGCCGGGCGCGGTGGCTCAAGCCTGTAATCCCAGCACTTTGGGAGGCCGAGACGGGCGGATCACGAGGTCAGGAGATCGAGACCATCCTGGCTAACACGGTGAAACCCCGTCTCTACTAAAAAATACAAAAAACTAGCCGGGCGCGGTGGCGGGCGCCTGTAGTCCCAGCTACTCGGAGGCTGAGGCAGGAGAATGGCGTGAACCTGGGAGGCGGAGCTTGCAGTGAGCCGAGATCGCGCCACTGCACTCCAGCCTGGGTGACACAGCGCGAGACTCCGTCTCAAAAAAAAAAAAAAAAAAAAAAAGAATCAGTCCTTAAAATAACAAATGCTACCCATTGAGTGATGTGATTACTTTACCATCTCTTTAAGGCAGGGGTGTCCAATCTTTTGGCTTTCCTGGGCCACGCTGGAAGAAGAAGAATTGTCTTTGGCCACACATAAGATAGACTAACACTAATCACAGCTGATGAGCTTAAAAAAAAAATTGCAAAATAATCTCACAGTGTTTTAAGAAAGTTTACAAATTTGTGTTGGGCCGCATTCAAAGCCATCCTGGGCCCCATGCGGCCTGATGGCCGTAGGTTGGACACGCTTGCTTTAAGATCTTAGGGAAACGGAAGGTTAAAATGATAAGCATGGAACTGAAAACTTCGTAATAAAATGCACATGTCCCATTCATGTGAAATTCGTAATTCACACATGTAACTCCCTGACTCACCCCTAAAATGTGGGGGACCCCAGGAACCACACAGAAGCTCCAAATGGATTTTCTCAAGCTAACTGCAATGTATAAATATATATTTTACCTCCTAACCAGGTCATCTCTGCCCTGCCTTCTGCCCTGTCTTCTTTCCATACAATCAACTTCATCTAGTGTAACAGCAAATCCTCATTTCCACAGCCCGCTTTTGGTGGGAGAGTCATTTTTCCCAAATATGATCGAAAATGCATTATGTGAGCCAGTGAAGGAAGTCCAGAAATAGGGTCTAGCTCGTCTGGGCTTCTGTACATCCTATACAAGAAATGAACTTTGCAAAATCCCAAAGCTGTGAATTTGGCACCTTTCAACTAGCACAAATTTCCTTTCAAACGTTAAGAAGAGAACGAGAAAAAGAGACTCCAAAGTATTTTGTAACATAATGTATTCCACATTTCCATAGGCATCATTTTTAGGCCAAAACATATGGTAATACATAAACTGATCATATGTTGCCTGCCATGCTCAGCAGAGAAAGGCAGCATTCTCAAAGGATTTCCTCAAATCCTTTATTCTAAGAAAGGCATGGAAACCGTTTCATCAGAAATCATTCCCTCCGTGGCAGTGTGCAAAGACAGTCCACGCAGATGCATAATAAAGCCTCAGGAAATAATGACAACAGCAGCCTCTATTGCAAGTGGAGCTGAAAACAGCGGTGGGTCTTAACCACTGATGCAATGCAATCATCGAGATACTTAAATATAAGAAGCCCATTTCATGGGTCTCTGAAGCTTAATGCTTCTATCTCAACAATCCAGTGTAGAAATTGTTATGAGGGGTCTCTCTTTGGGTGCCTTAATTTATATTTCTTTTTTTTTTTTCAATTTTTATTTTTATTCTAAGTTCCAGGGTATATGTGCAGGATGTGCAGGTTTGTTACATAGGTAAATGTGTACCATGGTGATTTGCTGTACCTATCGACGCATCACCTAGGTATTAAGCCCAGCATGCATTACCTATTTATCTGGATGCTCTCCCTCCCCCTATCCCACTCCCTGACAGGCCCCAATGTGTGTTATTCCCTTCCCAGTGTCCATGTGTTCTCATCATTCAGCTCCCACTAATGAGTGAGAACATGAGGTGTTTGGTTTTCTGTTCCTGCATTAGTTTGCTGAGGATAATGGCTTCCAGTTCCATTCATGTCCCTGCAAAGGACATGATCTTTTTCTTTTTTATGGCTGCATAGTATTCCATAATATACACGTACATTTTCTTTATCTAGTCTATCATATATTTTTTACTTCTGTAAGCAAAATTTCATTTTGACTGTTTCTCTTTTATCTAACCCAAATGGCCAATTAGCCACCTTTATTTTGTAAGGCCAGCAAAAAACTAAATTTTAGTATTGGGTTCCTATATGTCTCGTTTAATATTATATACTTTGATTTTCTCTCCAAATTACCTCATTTGGCCAAGATAACATAACTAATGTGCAACTACTTAAGCCCATCCCTGAGTTTTCTTTTTAAAGTAGAAGCTAAAGGAAAACTAAGACACATGTATTATGTTATCTTTATTTGTATAAGCGAATCTGAGTAAAATGGTCTTCCCAAATGTGAAAAATAAAATGACTTGATACATTTCAAAAAAGGGCACATCATCTGTCAATAAGTCCTGTTGAAGTGTGAGGGGAAGGGAGTGAAGTTCTGCTTTTCTTTAATGAGATGTCCCCATAAAAATATGATCTGTGAATTTGTAAGGATCCCTAACTGTCACATAAAGACCTGGACTCCACCATGTAACATAGTCACGGTCTAGCCAGTTTTCTTTTTTAAATATATTCTTTTTTATATTGCAAGGGTTCATCCTACACATTGTTATAACAGACAAATAAATCACCCCACTTTTCTCATCTGTAATATAGAGAGCTTCTCTTTTTACAGTTTTGCAAAAATTAAATAAGGCAATTTATGACAAACCATTTGTGGATCGTGGAGTACCCCACAAACAGTTGAGTACTGTTACTAATAGTATGACTTCAGTGACAATCATAACTTCAGAAACTTAAGACAGAGTCTGTCTATGGCAAAGAAATCTAGAATCTTGTGGTGTCTCATTCAAAGAAATGTATTTTGTTTGTATTTTCATGAGAATATCACTGCCCTGCTCCCAGTCCTCCTTAACTTTCCCTCTTACCTGCGACCTCGCTGCCTGATAGAACCAAATGTCAGCAGTGACAGTGAGGAATGCTCTAAGTTGGTGCTGCCCAATATTGCAGCTTCTAGCTACCTAGGACATTCAGCACGTGAAATGTGACGAGTGCAGTTTCTCACTCTTGCCACTGTTGACATATTGGGCCGATGGTTCCTTGTGAGGGTGGCTGTTCTGTGCATGGTAACGCTACCATGCAGCATGTTGAGCTGTATCCCTGAGCCCCCCACTAGATACCAGTAGCACCTCTTCCCTGGTAGTGACAACTGAAAATGTCTCTAGACATTGCCAGATATTCCCTTGGGGACAAAATCACCTCTGGTTGAAAACCACTAGGCTACAGAGATGGAGAATTTTCACTGTATTCGATTTAAGTAAATGTAAACCTAAATAGCAAATGTGGCTGATGTCTACCATACTGAACAGAATTGCTTTAAAATTTACTGAGATTCAAAAGATAAATGCTCGAGGGATGGATATTCCCTTCTTCATGATGTATTTATTTCACATTGCATGCCTGTATCAACATCTCATGTACCCCATAAATACATACACCTACTGTGTACCCACACAAAGTTAAGGAAATAAAAATTTAAAAAGAAAATTTACTGAGATTATTTTTCAAAAACAGATACAACAGGTAAGAAATATGTTGGAAAGTTTAGATTACATATATATATATATATATATTTTCCCTCTGAAAGAGCTAAGGATAAGTTAAACAATGTAAGTTTTCATTTTATTTACACATAATTATTGATGTGCTGTCTTTAACTCAGAGCAGTAAGAGAGCTCATAACCTAGCAAGGCATAAAAAGGTACAAAAGTAATAATAAAAAGGAGGAGGGGAAAACTACCACAGCGGTTTTATATCCATTCCTGCCACCCAGGGAGGGAACAATGAGATGAACAGATATCGATGGGTTGTAGGATCCAGAACCAAATTAAAAAATTAACAGCCATAACCACCCCAAGCTGTTCCTGCTGGGCTCGCCATGCTCACCCCACCCAGGCAAGGTCTGGATTGTTCACAAGCAGCAGGAATGACCTGACCCACAAGCTCTCTACAGACCTGCGCTGATGGTTTCTCATTTCCCTCATTAGACACTGAGCCAAGGCAAAGGAACTTTTTAAAAAGTGTTTCCAAGGGTTCATCCTACATATTGAACAGTTTAGTAACTATCACTTTCATTTGAGGAGTGAAAACAATTCCCTATCATAGTAGGGCAACTGTGTTAGGTTAGGGAATCCTGTAAGTTACTTAAAGTCCCAAAGTGAATCCAAGTTCAAATGGAATATTGTGTAAAACAAACAATATCCCTGAGAATTTCAAAGGACATTGAACACCAAATGCCTAGAGACTCCAATGTCTTCATTTCTGGTTCTACATGTGGGGAGACAATCTGAAAGAAATTGGGGAGACAATCTGAAAGAAACAATGTTCAGTATGATGAAAAAAATAAATTTTATATTTCCTTTCCAAATGCTTGGAGAGAGAATCTACTCAGTTTCTGATGCCAAGAACAGAAATTTAAAGTCTGAAGAAAGAACATGGGCTTGAAAAACAAAAAGTCCTGCCATGTAACCCCCAACTGATACGTTCTGGGAACCTTGTCCATTATTCCATCTGACCCTCAGTTTTCTACATTGTACAATGAGGAAAATGACAGCTACTTCCTTGGGTTATTGGGAGAACTCGAAAGGGCCCCTAGACCAACCGGTATATGTCGCCCATTTCACATTCTCTAAACTTCAATTCCCTTTACTGAGCATGGCCAATCTTGGTGCTCAAAGGCACAGGAAAGAATAAAAGCTTGCTCAGCCTTTTAAGGAGTTCACATGAGCCCCAAGAGTTGTAATCCACAGTCTCTTTTCCCAAGGAGACGCCAAATGATCTGGGGAGACAGACACATAAACAAGTTACCAAAACACTGGAGCAGATGAAAGAAGTCCATCGTGGAAACACACACCACTTACTGTGAGAGCACCCGAACTCACGGCTCATATAATCCACAGAGACAATGTTCCCCCAAGTGAACAACCACCCAAAGAGAGCAAAGTAAACAACTCTAATTACAAAACACAAACTGTCAGGCATCTGGTAGGTTCAAGGGGCCTTTCCAATGGATAAACAGTTCTAAAATCATGGGTTCATATATGCAGTTATTCAACTCAAGAGACCAAGAGACTGAGGACAATATCGTCCCGCCAACCTTCAGTTCAACAATTCAGAGTGAAAATAATAATAATAATAATAAAATTAAAAATTGGTTGTAAGAGGTAAAGCATGCTAAGAGAAATAAGGCAGACACAAAAGGATAAATACCCTATGATTCCATTTGTATGAGGTTCTCAGAGTACTTGAATTCAGAGACAGAAATTAGAAAGATGATTGTGGAATGGGGGGTATCAATTAATAACCATATTGATTTTCTTTACAAGAGTCCCTATAAGAAGGCATACTGAGATCCTTAGGCCTCCGGAGATACAGAGTCAAATGTTTCACACTTAATTATTTATGCTTATAATATCCACCTTTAGGGATTTTTTGCAAAAAAAAAAAACAGTCTTATCCTTCAAAAAGATTACTTCTACAGTCAAATTCATAAAAACAGAAAGTAGACTGGTGGTTGCCGGGGGCTGAGGGAGGGGGAAATGAGAAGTTGTTATTTCATGAGTATGGAGTTTTTAGTTTGATAAGATGAAAAAGTTCTGGAGATCTGTTGCACAACAATGTGAATATACTTAACACTACTTAACTATACACTCAGAAATGGCTCTCACGCCGGGCGCGGTGGCTCACCCGTTGCATTTCCAACTATGTCCCAGGTGATCTGAGGCTGCAGGATCCATAAACCACACTTTGAGTAGCAAGAGTCTAACCAACTAAATTGTGAATACTGAAGCTCAGTAATCCCAGCACTTTGGGAGGCCAAGGTGAGTGGATCACTTGAGGTCAGGAGTTCAAGACCAGCCTGGCTAACGTAGTGAAACCCGTCTCTACTAAAAATACAAAAATTAGCCAAGTGTGGTGGTGTGTGCCCATAATCCCAGCTACTTGGGAGGCTGAGGCAGGAGAAAGAATTGCTTGAACCCAAGAGGCGGAGGTTGCAGTGAGCCGAGATCGTGCCACTGCACTCCAGCCTGGCTGACAGAGTGAGACTCCATCTTAAAAAGAAAAAAAAAAAGGCTCTCGTGGCAAATTTTGAATTAATTCTTAAATTATTTATTTACTTATTTATTTATTTATTTTTAGAGAGAGGGTCTCACTTTGTCACCTAGCCTGGGCTGCAATGATGTGATCATAGCTCTCAGTGGTAAATTTTATGTTTCGTGTGTGTGTGTGGTTTTCTTTACCACAATAAAAAATAAAAATGTTACTTTTATAATAAAAGAAAAGCTGTTTATTAGAAAGAAGTGGTAGTCATAAAACGCTAACTTTCTTCAACATACTTCAATGACATTTCTTCAAATTAAATTTCCAAATAGACAACTGTAATAAAAATTTTGAAGCAGGAAGTTTTTGTTGGTGAGGAAAAGTTTTAGAGTTGTCGATTAGATGATAGCCCAGGAAGACATAAGGCAATCTAATCAATTGTGCTTATTTCTCCTATTTTAATACAACTTAAGTGACATGGAGGCACCTGCTCATTTCACCTTCCACACTGAGAACACCGCCCTCAGCTCATGTCCAGTAATCTCCTCCTTCCCGTCATTCTCTCACTCTAACACTGAGCACGAATCAACTCTCATACTATGTGATCAGGTTATGTATGGTCCAGATTCCCCAGTGAAGAGTAGCAGAATATGCCAACCCAAAATATGCTACTTTGGCATAAGGATTATTTTGAACTGAGAGCAATTGAGAAGCAGTAGATGCAGGAAGAAGTCTCTGCCTTCCCCATTTCTGCTTAAAAGCAGACATAAACTTCCCCTTTGTAAAGGCAATGTAAGTTTCCATTTGTAAAAAGGTTCCCTTCTTCCAAATAACTCTTATCTGCATAACAAGCCTTAGTGAACAAGCCTTATCTACCACACATTTCCAGGTCACTTTCCCACAATTTACTGCCCAGAATCCAAAACCCCCTTTTCTTTGTCTATTCTCTTCTCCACAATGTATTGCCCTTCATTAAAATGGTATATAAACTTCTAGGTGTAACCACTTCTTTAAGTTTTTATTTCTTTTCTGTGAAGCCCCTGTGCATGTGAAAATATTATCATCTAATAAGCTTTGTTTGCCTTGTTTTCCTGTTAATATGTCTTTTGTGAATTAAATTTACAGGCCCTAATAACAAAACCCTATGAGGGTAAAAGGCAAGTCTTTCCATCGCTATGCTAGTCTAGTCACCTAGCAATTTTATATAGGACGAAGAAAATTAGTATCAACACAAACCAGTAAAATGTGAAGATGAATATTTATGTGCTTTCAAGAGAATATAGCTACATCTCTTGTTTGAGAGATTTCCCAGCCTCTCAAAACCTGACTTTCCTCTTTTTTCTCTTCCTCATGGCCACGCTACCAAAAGAAAGGAGAACCATACCCGGAATGAAATTTCTCCCTTTCCACACTTTCCTCAAGTAACATGCAGTCTGCCTCCTGTCTTCCAGGCTTTCCTAAGACTCCTCTTTCAAAGTCTCCAAGGACATCAAGACCCATTCTATGGTCCCCACATCTTATTAGCCACGGGATTTTGAGAGGGTCACTCTATCCAGCATTTTGCATAATAATCAAGGAACGTTAATACTTTCCATTCCCATCTCAGAAAGATACTTTAAAAGCAAATGGTATTCATTTATGTGACAATTCTTTGCAAACTATAAATCCTAACCAAATGTAAGATATTAAGATAATGACCAAAGATCAAGCCAAAGTTACTATCAATATATTTGGGGAGAAATCCAGAAGTAATAAAAACGTCAAATTACCCCTAATGTAAGATACGGAAGTGAAAGAATCCCATTGATCAGGGGGTACACTTCTGAGAGCACAGAACTTAAGATTTCTGATTTAGATGACTGAATTTATACCCAATCCACTCCCCACACAGCACTTCATCACCCAAACGAACCCTTTGCAAGCACGGGGTCAGGCACGTGGATGGCATATATTTAACACTTAACAAATGAAAAGTGAGCTAAGAAGGAGGAATGGGGGTAATGAGTTTCCAAGACTCAAGAATTTCAGGCTCTACCTGCAAAAAATACGTAAGCAAAAAACTACAAGACAGTGAATGCAAGCATCAACATGGCATCTTGCTAACAGGCAGGAAGGATTCATCAACTGGTCCTGGGACTAAAGGAAGATAAATGTCAGAGAAAGCTGCAGAAACAGAGAGAGAGAGAAAAAAAAGTAAGCTCTGGCCTTTGTCGGAAAATGAGAATTTCACAGCAAAAAAAAAAAAAAGGGCGGGGAGAGACTGGAGCAACAGGTAACGTACTAACTGTACAGAGAACAACAAAGAGAGTTAACACATGCTACATGGCTGTTCAAGACCTGTGGGATGCATTAAGTTGCTTAATCATCACAAAAATCTATACAGTAGCCCCTATTATTATCTGTCCCATTTTTCTTCAGATGAAAAAATTGAGGCACACAAAACAAAATCACTTGCTCAAGATCACACAGCCCCTAAGTAGAGAGGCCATAATGTGTTGATTAATTCCTCAGCTATTTTAGTAGTCACAGGCTTTCCACTTGCTCTTCATCTCCACACTGTATTATCTCTCTCTCCAAAGTACTACAAGCAAAAGCAAAGAGGTATGAAAGAATGTGGCATGCTGAGGAGTCTGGGAAAATTGTCTAATGAGAATGAAAAAAAGGAACCCCAAGAAAATACACACACACACAAAAAGAGCAGAGTCATCTGGAAAGTTAGATGGAAGCTCAATATAAAGGATGCTGAAAAATGTGCCAAAAATTTGATGTGATCCTGTAGGTTAGGGCTACTGCAGACCAGCATCTACTGGAATCCTCTTAGAAATGCAGACTCTCAGGCCCTAGCCCAGACGTACCACATCAGAATCTATGGAGGTGGGGCCCAGGAATCTGCATTTGAGCAAGCCCACCAGGGGATTCTTGAGCATACTAAAGTTTGAGAAACACAGCCTCTAAGACCTTGGGATCTGTAAGAGCAAAAACGGGGAGAAAAATTGGAGCTATGGGATTACCACATTTTAAGGACAGTAAATGCTTCAGTGATATCAGAGGGGATAGCCAAACAGTCTGAGAGATTTATCAGAAGGACTTTGCAGACAGCTAGATAGAAAGGTAAAGGACGAGGAGCGATGAAGGAGGATTTTGAGTTTTTTAGCTTGGGTGCTTAAGATATATTAATCTTTTAATTAATATTAATAATTCCAGAGAGAAACACAGGTTTGGGGAGCATTAATCAGTAACTTGGCCCAGGTGATGGAGCTAGTGAATCTCTTCAGCCTTCAACACTGGTGCCCAAAGACCAAACTCTATTGTGCTTCTCACTCAAATGGTAGAAGACATCCGATTAAATCAGGACACATCAATGTCAAGGATTTAGATAGGATCTTAAATCAGAAATAGCCAGTAAAAAGTTGAATCTAGAAGTCAGGACAGGAATACTGCAATGTTCTACATGTGTTACAGAAACCAGGCAAGTAAAGAAAAGGTATTTCCTTGGCCAAAAATAGAATTCTTGCTCTGCCTCCCAAATATCAGAGAGCAACGCCATTGCCCTCATTTCCTTTAGATTATGGTGATTGTGAAAGAGAGGCTTCAATTCTAGTCTTTAAATCATCTTAAGGCTTGATTTATGCTGCTGCTGCGAATGCATGACTGACATTATCCTGCAAGTCCAAGCAGAATGCAGGCAAACTACTGTTGCCTTTGTCCGGATCACGAGGTAACCTGTCAGCAGAGTGACAGCTAATGTTATAACACTGGGGGTTTCACGACAGTGCACACAAAGGCTAGGAGATGTCACCCTTCTGAGCTATGCTACTTTTTCCTGACAAATACTATGCTAGGACTGCGCAGAAAATGACTCAGAAGAAATATAGAAAATCTTCCCCATGTACTTATTCTATCTGAGCTTATAATATGGCCTGCTTATAATATGGCCATTACCAACTAGAAAACAAAAGTTCTAAGGAAGGTTATTGCCTTTCTGCCTCAAAACAAAATAGGGAGACAGGCAGAGGATGCACAGGACACATGTGGGGAATAGGGCAACATTCAGGAACGTGAAAACACAGCAGACAATTGCACTTGCGGCAAATTTGCCTTGGGTCTTGGAACTGCTATTTTTGAAGGGCCTCTGCAACAGGGCTTCCCGGTCATCAGGGGACTTTTCGGTGCTGCTTCATCCAAGAGGGCTAAGATTTACAGTTGATTAGCCTGCATAGTTCAGTTGCTTTTTCAAAAGATTCTAGGAAGGGATTATTTCTGTGCCCAAAGAGCCCCTAGAGAATAGAGAAGGGCCGCTTGCCGGCCGTAATGTGAATTCCCCAGAGTCGGTACACTGTGCTCACTGAAGCAGATGAAGTAAAGTTAAAGAAGCATTTAGTTCTTCAGAATGCCGGCCTTAATAAGTATCTTTTTGTGGAAGGATTTAGGAGGAGGGGAGGGTTATCCTTAGTGCAGGCATTATTTCCTCATACAAAAAGGGAAAATGTGCATACAGTCGGATGTAAAAAAGCCAACCTCGAATGCCTGCCCCCTCCCCTTCCCCGAGGAAAAGTTGCTGAACACACACTCCCAAACACGAAAGCATGAATCTTCACAGCTTAATAGTCCCGAAGCCATTGTGAAGTTTCTCTTGGGAAACGCTGTTCATTCATCTGCGACTGACCAAGTTCAACCATTCAGCTGTGAGAACTCAGAGACTTGCAGCCATCAAAAGACCCACCTTTCTCAGCAAGCGGAAGCCAGAGGAGCTGCCTGCCCGAGGAAGATCTCGGGAACTCGCTTCTCCTCTCCACAAGGACCCCTTCCGGCCCCACGAGAGAAGTCTGCGGAAGGCTGAATCTGGGTGCATCTGCAAGCAGCTGAACACTTAAATGATCTCTGCTTGCACAGTTCAGGGCTTGTCCTGACTCCTGCGGCTCTCACAGTTCTCCCTGCAAACAGTGCTCCTTATGTGGAATTTGACGCAGAATTAGTCACTTGCAATGAGTTAAAATGAGTATGATTTAATTAGACAGTTTCGCATAAGCCCAATTTTCTAACCAACAGCAACTTTTTCCTATTTAAACCCTGTGTTTTCTTCAACCTGTCATCACACAGGAATAGACACATTGACATCAACTGAGCTATTGCTATTAATATAACGAACACAGCATCGACAGAGCGGCCATTCCATTATCGTTAAATAAGCCAGAAGCCATTCATTATACCCCTCTATGCTTAAAATTTTCAGCCGGGACTCCCATAACTTAAGGCAGAGAGAAAGTCTTTCATGGAAATCAACATAAATATTTACCACCCATAAGAATAGAGAGAAAAAGGGACAGAGAGGGAGGGAGGGAATCAATGAACAGAAGAAAGAAAAGAAAAGAGAAACAGAGAAAGAGAAAGAGAGAGGAGGAAGGAGAATGAAAGAAAGAAAGAAAGAAAGAAAGAAAGAAAGAAAGAAAGAAAGAAAGAAAGAAAGAAAGAAAGAAAGAAAGAAAGAAAGAAAGAGAAAGAAAGAAAGAGAGAGAGAAAGAAAGAGGAAGGAAGGAAGGAAGGAAAGAAGGAAGGAAAGAAGGAAGGAAAAAGAAAAAGAAAGAAAGAGAAAGACAGAAAGACAGAAAGACAGAAAGACAGAAAGAAAGAAAGAAAGAAAGAAAGAAAGAAAGAAAGAAAGAAAGAAAGAAAGAAAGAAAGAAAGAAAGAAAGAAAGAAAGAAAGGTGGGAGGGAGGGAGGGAAGGAAGGAAGGAAAAAGAAAGGCAGGAGGGAAGAAGAGAAAGAAAGAGTGCGCGAGCAAGATTTACAAAGTGCCCACTTTAAGTCATTTTCCCCCACACAAATGGAAAATGAACTTACCCACATTGGTAGCTATGCTCTGAAAAGACCCGGTTGAGAGAAGTCCTTTCTTTATTGTGTAGTTTTAAAGACGATTCTTTGACCTCTGCTATTTATGACTTGAGATCTGTGAAGACAGGGCCAAACCCCTCTGGCTCCCATGGCCCACACAAACAAAAGCGCCCCACCTTTGTTCCACTACCACATTTCCCATCAGGACACGTTTCTACCGCACTCCCTGTTTTCATAATTTAAGTTGTGTTACTTAAATTTTTCTTGCTCAGTTATAGCCATTACCTAATTTACAAGAGGCTCTCATTGCTCTTTTCCAGTAAATCTTTTCCCATAATCATCACTTCTCAGCTGAAAGAACTTTGGTATGAATATAGATGTCTTGTCACTTCATTTTGTTTAACCATGAAATTCTGGATAAAAGGGTTCAAGAGACTAAACAACTCATCGGGCAACATGCTCAGCCGCAATATGATATCCTTCTACCGATTTATTATTTCATGGATGTGTGCATTTATCTATGGCCTTTCTCACTCTTAAACTAATTCAAGACAATTTACAAAGCTACATATGATTACAGCTGGAAAACACATCTTAAGTGAGTGAAAAAAAAATGAGATAAAGGGAAATTAAAATGGGGAGAAAATAAATACTATCAGGGATAAAGCAAGTTTCCTAAATACATATGATCAATTTTAGCACACTTGTTAAAGACAGGCTGTTTTATTTAAGTTTTAGCGTTCTAAAGACCAACTGTAAGAGGAAAGCACTATTGATTGCAAAATCCACAGTATCCATAGGCCAAAAGTATCTACCCATTTCTCAAGGAGGCACAATTAGTACTGATAATGCAATCAGAATGAATGTCTCTAGGCCGGGCATGGTGGCTCAGGCCATAAATCCCAATACTTTGGGAGGCCAAGCTGGGCAGACCACCTGAGGTCAGGAGTTCTAGACCAGCCTGACCAATATAGCGAAACCCCCTCTCTACTTAAAAAAAAACAAAAAATAGCCAGGCAAGGTGGCAAGCATCTGTAATCCCAACTACTCAGAAAGCTGAGGCAGGAGAATCGCTTGAACCCAGGAAGTGGAGGTTGCAGTGAGCCAAGATCGCGCCACTGCATTCCACCCTGTGAGATGGAGCCAGACTTCGTCCCCCCCAAAAAATTAATTAATTAATACTCTCCATTTCCTCCCCAAAATGGCATGACATAAGAGACCAATGTCCTCAACAACTTTCTTAGAGCAGCCCCAATGACTAGGTTTGTAGGACAATTTCTGAGATGATCACCCATACTGCATTGCAGCAACATACCATTCAGCAAAAGCCATTTGTTAAAGGAAGATTTGAAATGGCAAAGGCACAGTTTAGTCGTGTAATCAAGGCATAGATTCTAGAGCACCTGGAAGTGATACATCCATCAGGCAGGTATAAATACTGTGTCTCCAGTGGCCTTTGGTACCACCAGGATATAATGAGTTTCATATTCTACTCCTTGTAAAGTTCCAGATGCTTGGTGGCTTTGCGTATACTTCATTGTCACTTCATAGCTAGCAGAACTTTCATTAGCTCTGACATTCACTGTGAAATTAAAGGTTCTAACAGACATTTGTCTAAAATAAATAAATAAATAAAAATAAATTTAAAAAAGCAAACCACTTCCTGCATAGATATGCATCAAACAGAGAGAAGGGAGTATTTGACAAAAATCCGCCTCAGAAAATGTGATTTTATTTTCCAACCCAGAAGAAAACAGAAGGTGTAATCCAGTAAACACACACACACACACACACACACACACACACACACACACACACAGAGAGATTACGCAAAGAACATCATGTTTTGAGCAGCGAATCTTACAAGGACATTCTTAGACCTAAACTAGTTGAAAAATAAATATGCCAAGGTGGTTGAATGTCATTATTTATGGGGCAAAACAAGTTCTTCCCCATTGAATAGCTAAAAGATCTCTTGAGAAAGGCAAATCGTTTTAGTTTGAAACAATTACTCTATATTCTCTTTTTCAGGCAAGTTAGACAGCAAGAGTGTCCATGTTAACCCAGTTGGTAAAAACAGAGTTAAAATTAAAACCTCCATTTATGGCCGGGCGCGGTGGCTCAAGCCTGTAATCCCAGCACTTTGGGAGGCCGAGACGGGCGGATCACGAGGTCAGGAGATCGAGACCATCCTGGCTAACACAGTGAAACCCCGTCTCTACTAAAAATACAAAAACTTAGCCGGGCGAGGTGGCGGGCGCCTGTAGTCCCAGCTACTCGGGAGGCTGAGGCAGGAGAATGGCGTGAACCCGGGAGGTGGAGCTTGCAGTGAGCTGAGATCCGGCCACTGCACTCCAGCCTGGGTGACAGAGCGAGACTCCGTCTCAAAAAA